>NW_017307418.1:130077-136986 GCF_000935625.1 Nanorana parkeri | reverse complement strand
GACTTTAAAACATTTGTCAATTTGCTGTCTATATTCCTCAGTGGGATCCTTTGTTAATATTTTAGATTCACCAGCTTACCTTCTTGCCCCTACCTAGCTTTGATGTGATTGATTCTTTACCTACATGATGTCTTCAAGCGTCATGACCTTTTTGCTTTGGACTTTTTAGCTTTTTACCACCTGTGTTTTTTGCTTTGTAGTTTTGTTCTAATATGTTTTACTTCTATCCTAAGATTAAATTTGTCACATACCTATACGCTTTGTTGCTCTGTTTGAGTTTTGGCATTGCCTATGCCATTGATTGAGTGATGAGAAGATTGCCACCCTGCCTGGCCGTGTTATCTTTGTGACTGCAGCATGGCTTGTTTATGAACTTCTATATGTGTATCATGATATTAAGCAACAACCTGCAGTCCATTGGCCATGCTTTGTAACATAGATGATAGATAATCGCTTAGCAACAGCAACAATGGCATCTGTGTCTTTTTCAGAACTCTGTATACCTTTTCTTTTGATTGGTTCTCAGGTTGGGCACATCCAGTTTTACATGTATGCAGCTATTGTAAAAAAAAAAGTAGAATATGCACAATTTAGATGGTCAGGATAGCCAGGCAACTATGCAATTTGAGAAGGAAAAATCAAACATGACAACCAACATGTTTATGGCATCTTTAGTAAAATTGTCCTTTACATCTTCCCCCTTCAGTTGAAGTCACATGACTAAATACTTACCTTCAGCCCAGGTCACGAGACCTTCAATGTGTGGTCCTGCCTGGAGTCACATCGCCTTTGCACAAAATGTCATGGTTATGTTAGGTTCCCTCTGACAATCAACGTCCACCCATTTGAACTCTGGTGTGTTCTAGAGTGAAGTACTGGCACTGTAAACCCTTTTGGAAGCTGGTATGGTATATAAGTAATAAATAACTCCCTGGCCGTTCGTGGACAATTATCTCAGAGGGCCGTCCATCAGTATACGGGCTTGTCACCCCCAAAGAATAATAATGTAAACTGGAAAGAAAAAGAAATGGGGTTTGTTGTAAGTCGCCATAATTTGGAAAAAAACATTACCTACCAAGAGATAAAATTTACAACATTTTATTAATACAGCTCTTAAAATTGTGCATGACTAAAGCAACAAAACCAAGGTACAGTGTCCTTGGCAAACCAATCCCATATTGGTTGACACCTCAGAATAGGTGACCACATATTACCAGCTGGAAATAAAGTCCAAACCCATAGAAGGCACATAGGGTAAAGCGTGGTCTTGGGGTGCTGATGTATGAGTTCTCAATGCATTTTGCCTATATAGGTTTCCTGAGGAGAGGGACTGAAGATCAAAAAGGCTACGCCACGAATACAGAGGGACATACACAATTTTAAGAGCTGTAATAATAAAAGGTTGTAAATGTTATCCCTTGGTGGCCAATGTATTTTTTCCAAATAAGGGCGAATCGCAACAAACCCCATTTCTTTTTCTTTCCAATTTACCCTTTGGAAGCTGGGACAGAAAATTTAATTTTACACCCCGCCTAGTAAAAACTGGCCAGGCCACTAGTCTTGTTGCAGCGCCTTGTTTTGTGACATCATGGCATCACTGCTGGAAGTCTTCAGACACCTGTGAGGGTTCCCTTATGAACAGCACAGTGACTTAGCGTTTAGCAGTTCTGTCTTTCAACACTGAGGTCCCAGGTTTGAATCCAAAGACATGTTGCTAGGTAATTGGCCCCAGTATGTGTGACTGGGCAGTTAGAACTTTGGACCGTAAGCTCCTTGAGAGCCCTTTGTTGCTCTGAGGTCTTGCTGACAAATAACGAGATATGTTAGTCAGTAGACATGTGCGATTCGTTTCGTTACGAATCGAAATTCGTACAAATTTTCCTGAAATTCGTAAATTCTGAAGCATCCGAAATCCGAATTGCAGTTTCCGAATTATATCCGAAATACGAAATTCCGTTAACGAATTTCGGATCCGAATTTCTTTGAAACGGGAACTAATATTACCCCTGTAAATGAGGTTGAACAACATGACAAGATTTTTTTTTAATCCGAAATACGGATTCGCTGCTGCTGAGGGTTGCATTACAATACAGGCAGGAAATACACGAAATTCTGTTGACGGAATTTTGTTCCGTTACGAACATTCGTTATATTGAAGTTAAAAAGCAAAGTACATTTATATTGGAGTTGATGGTAGTTTTTTTTTATCGAAATATGAAATTCGGATACGGAATCCGTTAACGGAATTCGTATTTCGTTTTGGTTGACCAATCAGAGGTTTTCTCTTCTGCTGCTGAGAGTTGCATTACAATACAGGCAGGAAATACGAAATTCCGTTGACGTATTTTCGTTCCGTTACGAACATTCGTTATATTGAAGTTAAAAAGCAAAGTACATTTATATTGGAGTTGATGGTAGTTTTTTTTTATCCGAAATACGAAATTCGGATACGGAATCCGTTAACGGAATTCGTATTTCGTTTTGGTTGACCAATCAGAGGTTTTCTCTTCTGCTGCTGAGAGTTGCATTACAATACAGGCAGGAAATACGAAATTCCGTTGACGTATTTTCGTCCCGTTCCGAACATTCGTTATATTGAAGTTAAAAAGCAAAGTACATTTATATTGGAGTTGATGGTAGGTTTTTTTTTAAATACGAAATTCGGATACGGAATCCGTTAACGGAATTCGTATTCCGGATAAAAAAACAACTACCACATCGACTCCAATATTAACAAAGGTATTTTTGCTTTTTAACTTCATCATAACGAATGTTCGTAAAGTTACGAAAATGTGCCGAAACTAACGAAAATTCGTATTTCGTACGAGTCCGAATTGAGTTTCGGATACGAATGACGAAATACGAAATAACGGATATTCCGAAACGGAACACATTTTTTGACGGCGCACAAGTCTATTAGTCAGTTGTATTTTTTTTCAAATTATTTATTTATAAAGGCAAGCAAGGCACACACCACATATACAGCCAAGTACAGGATAGGCGGAGTCCTCCGCAGTTACATTCACAGAAAGTACACACCATTGGCAATCAAGTAGGTATAGTGCAACAATAATCTCTAACATATATTGTGGGGCCCCAGCAATACCTCGTGAGCTATTCATATTTTTAACAGACACAACCGTGTAGCAGCCGGTGAGAACATCCATTCACTGACTACTCAACGAACAGAGAACATGCAGCAGTACTGCTGCTAAGAGTAGACTAAAAGGAAAACATTAGCCAACGCTTTCAGGCTAAACGTGTCCTGGAGTACTCCTCTGTGGTTCGAAACTGGATCCATGTCGCCCACGTAAGTACAAATTTGTCATGTGTGTCCCTCAGGGATGAGGTCAGGTCTTCCATTGATTCAATCTCCTCCACCCTCCGCAGCCACATTGCAATTGAAGGGGGCTGTGAGCTCTTCCACTGGGCGGGGACACAGGCCCTCGCTGCATTAATCAGGTGGATCACCAAGGAGCGCTTGTATGCTTTCCGTGAAAGCGGTGCAAGGTGAAGGAGAATCAGTTGTATTTTTTTTACTGATAGCTGAAGCTGTCGTTTACTTAGTCTTGGCAGAGAGGAGGAGGCAGAGGCAGTGGCAGTGGCATAGAACACAGACTACTACAAGATAAATTCCAACTGCCCACCAAAAAAAATCCTTCAGGTCTGGTAGGAATATTAAGGGAGACCCCCGATGTTAAAAAAAATGCATGGGGTTCCCTTAGAAATTAATACCAGACCCTTTAGGTCTGGTAAGAATTTTAATGGGGACCCCAACACCCAAAAAAGGAAAAACAAAAAATTGTGGGGTCCCCCTTAAATCCCATACCAATTGAGCACCATACCAGGCCACATGCCCTCAGCATTGGGAGGGTGCTTTTCCGTCACAGGACTTGTTCCGCCCATTTGTTGACTTTCCGGAGCAGAACTGTCATAATGACTGAATG
This sequence comes from Nanorana parkeri, assembly GCF_000935625.1. Taxonomy (NCBI): domain Eukaryota; kingdom Metazoa; phylum Chordata; class Amphibia; order Anura; family Dicroglossidae; genus Nanorana; species Nanorana parkeri. The sequence goes on along the minus strand of NW_017307418.1, from coordinate 133,039 downwards.
TTGTACATGAGCAGAGCTCTCATATATTGTCAACAAAGGGGTGGAACAAGACCCGTGATGTCACGTCTCGTTCACCTCTTTGTTGTCATTCAGGAGCAGAGGTGTCATTTTGGTATCGAGTCGGCGGCCGCTGTCCATCATGATTGACATGGCTTTACGTCGTTGGACGCCATGATTGATTTTGGCATTACATTGATAGACTTTTTTTTTTCCAATAAAATACTTTTTTTATGGTGTTGTGAATTTATTTACAATTTTGCTGTATTTGGTGATTGAGTAGGGGTAACAACTACCCCTTACTTATTCACTGGGGGGGAGGCATCTGGGTGCCCCCTGTACGAAAGGGGGCACCCAGATTCTAAAAAGCACCCCTGCCCTCAGATCCCCAAAACCACTGGGCCAGGATTGTGGGGAAGAGGTTCTTGTCCTCATCGCTATGAGGACATTTGCAGGGGGTCCCAGGGGATTTTTGTGTGCCACATTCCACATATATAATACTCAATTTAAATATACAACCAGATGGATTTTCAAGGCACCCACACAGCCAGCTTTAGTTAATTAAAAGCATTATTTTATTAATTTAAATAGGGCTGCGGAAATTAACGATTAATTCCTCGATTAATCGTTAATTTCTTTGATCGATTACAAATTTTTTGATCGGTACTCACCTCTCCGCCGGCTTCCGGGTCTTCCGGGAGTCCCGTCGCAGATCCGGTGACATCACCGGACTCCTCCCCCTTCCGCAAGTGGCTCTGTCGGCTAACAGAGGGAAGGGGGGAGGAGTCCGGTGACGTCGATGTCTGTGACGTCACTGGACTCATCCCCCCTTCCCTTCGCTAGACAACGGAGACGAAGAGAGAAGATTCAGAAGTGTCACATGACCACAAATTTAGATAAGTAAAGGGGCTTTTAGGTAGGTTTTTTTTAAACTAAACCCAGCAATTAGTTAGAGGGGGTATGGGTTAAAGGATGGTTGTATGGGATGGGGACGGGGGTCCCAGAAATCATCTTAAATAGCATCAGGGAAAATTGCTGGAAATGTATTTCTGTTTTTAATAATAAATTAAAATGAACATGACAGCATGGCTTGCCAAATTTATTTCTATCATGACAAAGCCCTGTGTCATTACTGTACCCAAATTCAGCGCTCCAGTCCCAGCAAAAAAAGACACACCAGCCCAAACAACGGACCCTATGTATAGGCCAATGTAGTTGGATCTGTATGTGTGTTATAATTAATCGATTAATCGATTTAAAAAAAAATTGATTAATCAAACACGAAGATTTGAATCATTACCATCCCTAAATTTAAATCATCATACATGTATTTGCTAAAAACATTATACAAATCCCTATTCTAGCTCCCACCATTGATGCACTTGTCTGAAATTTGGGTCCCACCCTTACTCTAATAGTCTCAATGTAACAATAATCAAGCATGTAATATAATGTTATCCATGCAAAATCAATCAGGGTATATGGGACGCATCTCTACACCTTTCACGGCCATAGATACTTCCTAAGGGGAAACACACTTACCCCATAGTTCTCCTTTAAGTTTACACCGCTAACTATGATAATGAAAATTATGTATTTATACATCGTTCTATACAACGTCTATAGCCCTTGGTATATTGTTTTGATGGCACATATAATAAAGCCCTGAAAATGTTTTCCTTCTAAAAAAAAATACAAAACTATACTGTTAAAGTTTTCTACATTGATGGCCTCTTTGATACAGCAGCCATTAGAAACCATCTCATTTTGAAACCAATTTTCTACATGAGAGCCAAAGCCTTTTTTCCCCCTCTCCTCGGAGAGAAAACACCTTCGCCTTGGGCGCCACTAATAATATTCAACAGGTTCCCTTAAGACAAGATCTAGGAGGAGAGCGAAAAAAAAAATGTGAAAGGCCCGTCAAGCAGTTAATTAAAGTCTAACTGAGCTTCGCTCTCAAATGTTAATAAACGCATAGTCAGCATTGGCTGCAATTTTTCACAAAACTAATATAACTGAAACTGAATAATTTATCACCAAACAATATTCATTGTGAGTTAAATGAATGCTAATGGGCCGATATTCAATCTGCAAAACATGTTTCCAACTATTTCATTTAGGGCTCCTGATATTTTTTTTTTTAATGTAGCATAATGAAACAGTTTCACATTGTTATTTTATTCTCAATTAACTTCAGTAATATTCCGGTGGTGTAAACTTTGGGAACATTTAAATAGTAGTTTTAGTTTGTTTTCAACTGTGCCAAAAATCATGTAGACAGATTTTTGAGTGTGCATTTAGGTGACTCATTCCTGAAAGAAGGAAATTGACCAAACCTGAAATGCTAATGTGTTTTTCCCAAAAACGAAATGCTAAATATAGGTTCTGCTAACCCTAAACTTAAATATATACCCTGAAAACTGAGCCCGTAATGCAGGGGTGGGCAATCCCGGCACTCTGGTTCAGGGACGTGCGGTCAGGGGAGGCAGAGCCTCACCTAGTATTATGGAGGAAAAAGCTCTCAGCTTCAAGTCTGAAGCTGAGAGCTTTTTCTCCATTCAGAGTGGCTTGTTACAGGTTACATTAGCAGGGAAATCCTCCCCGCTATGTAACCTGTCTTGGACAGAGCTCTGCCTGTTTATTACAGTCGGCGCTGCATCCGGATTTTCGTAGGTAGTTAGGTTACACAGCAGCGGGCCTCCCCACTGCTTGTGTAACCTAACTTAGTGAGGCAAGAGCTGTCACAGCCTCTACTCTGTGCTAGAGGCGTGAGCTCTGTGGATGGCTTGGACCAATGGCAAAGCGCCATTGGTCCAAGCTGTCCAATCAAAAAAAGAAAAACACTGAGGCCATCGATATCGATGCCTCAGCAGTGACGGGCAAGTGAGGGACAGGGAGGCTCCTCCCTGTCTCCTCAATTCCTCCTTCACACTAGCTTGGGGACCAGGTTGGGGGGGGGCTTCTG
>NW_017307418.1:116964-129802 GCF_000935625.1 Nanorana parkeri | reverse complement strand
GCAGGCAGGGGGTGGGGCTTCAGTTGGCTGGGGTGCGGGGTGGGACGTGCTGGGGGCACGGCAGGGGAATGCCTCACCCTGAAACAAAGGTACCGCACGTCACTGCTCTGGGAGTCATGCCTATAACTGTCAGTCCTGCAATGCCTCATGGGACTTATTGTTCCACAACAGCTGGAGGGCCAGAGTGGCCCAGTCTTTTGATGTGGTGGCTGCATTAGTATTTTTTCCCCCTTTATTTTCACCTGGTGATCCGGCTGGTAAGTCTGTTATTTTTTTAGCTTCCTTTACCAGAACAAGCTGGCCAGCAAAAGTGTCAAATAAAGGATTGAGACAAACCAGTTAACATTGACAGTGTTACAGTGACCATACAGTGTGCAAAATTATTCAGGATTTCGTACAGTGGGTGCCGCTGTCGGCACCATTTCGGTCGGCATACCTCGATTAGTTGATGGAAAGAGCTTGTTAGAAAATCTTTGTATGAACAGAGCTGGCAGTCAATGAGCTGCCGGTTCTGTTCAGGTATTCGGACAATACAATGCAAACAGCAGGGATTCCTCGATTGACAGGCTTGTAGCGTTGATGGAGAAATCTGCTCTATTTTTTTCATGGGTTAAACGAAAAAGAAGAGCAATGTATGGCCAGCCTTAGTGTCCATCTAAATCTGCTAGATCATATAACAGTAGCCTCCCCACAGAATGACAGTGGTGCATTCCAAAGGAAGCTCCTTTGCTTCTCTATAAAGTGGAGCCACCCTAAGACAGGAAGCGTTTTACGATCCGGATCACCAGTTGACAACGAAAAAAAGCCTAAAAAGAAGAAAACCAATGCAGCCAACCCACATCTAAGGATTGGTAAGCTGCAATATATTACAATTTGGATCTTTGGATAGAGATAAGCTTTCAAGTATGTGTTTCACCTTAACTTTTTTATATGTATAGTAGGGTAGGGTTAAAACCACAAAGTGATCTGAAGAATTGATGATGGAGTATCCTGATCTGTTACCTTGTTTTCACTATTTAAAACTGGTTAAAACTGCCCACAAATTGCTGTGTTTTTGTGTGTCTAGCAAAAATCTCAGCCTAACTTGTGCAGTCACTGTGCGCCTCCAGCCCTCTCCTCTCACACACAGCTTCAGATGCTGATGCTGTTGCTAGGTTACCAAACCACTATTTCAGCTACGGTCCACTGCAACCATAATACATCAACTGACCCAGAAGTGTGATTTATTTTAAAGGGGGATATCTATCTATCTATCTATCTATCTATCTATCTATCTATCTATCTATCTATCTATCTATCTATCTATCTATCTATCTATCTATCTATCTATTCAGTACTGTAACCAGAGTTATGATTACAACGTCCCGGAACGTGTCAAAAACACGGCAAAACACACTGCACTGCATGTGCAGAAACTCCTGCAGATCTGGTCTGCATTTGGTGTGAACAAGCCCTTAGGACTGTACAAAGCAATGGACTCAGGGTTCTGCAACAAAATGGACTCAGGACTCTTCAGTGCAATGGACTCAGGACTCTGCAACGCAATGTACTCAGGACTCTGCAACGCAATGGACTCAGGACTCTGCAATGCAATGGACTCAGGACTCTGCAACACAATGTACTCAGGACTCTGCAACACAATGTACTCAGGACTCTGCAACACAAACAGACTCAGAACACTGCATCACAATAAACTCAGGACTTTGAAAGCTAATGGACTCAAGACTCTGCAGCGCAATAGGTTCATGACTCTGGACTATTTATTTAACTATTAAACACTATGGCCTGGATGGGAAGGGGGTTTAACACCGCGGATGTCAACTGGTTAAATATTAAATATCGATTATTGAATTAATTACTAAATATGATTCATTATTTGGTTATTAAATATTATCAACTATTTAATAAAATTTTTAATTTTCTACTGTCCTGATCCAGACATCTTCATGAATACAATTAGGGAGCTGGCATGGTTTTTATTGCAGTGCACATTTCTACAGCAAAACTTCTAATTCTGGCAGGTTGTGGAAGCATGTCATCTTCTACAATTTTATCATGAAGATCTCTGGATTGGTGGCACAGAGGTCAGTATAATGTATATCTGTAATGGATCCCCGCCATCTGCAACCTGCACGTTCCCGCACTGCTCGGGAACGTGCCATCCCGCGTATGCGCAGAAGCAGTAGTCTACCAGCACGAAAATCCGCCATAGTGGCGCACAGGAAATGACATCACTGGCCCTATATAAACCCAGCAGCAGTATCACCATGTTGCTGGTTTATTGTCAGCTAATCCTTGTTCCAGTTTTTGTGATATCTTGCTTGATCCTTGTGATCCGGACTTCCTCGACAAACCTTGAATTCTGCCTGCCTTGACCACGGAACTGTTATTTGACCATTCTTCTGCCTGACCCCTTTTGTACTGGAATTGCCCGCTTGGAATTGACCTCGGCTCGTCTCATTGGATTACGGCTTGCACGGTGCTCAACACCACTGGCACTCCTGCCACTTGTTGTCCCGCTGGGCTCTGTTTCCATCCTCAGAGTCTCCTAGAACACAAGGTGCAAGGGAAGCCTCCTCTCACATCCGGTCTACCAGAAGGTACGTAACAATATCATTATACTCACCTCCCTCCAATACAGAGACTTTTCAGCGTGGAATTACTGGAGCCTTTCAGTTATTGGAAGAGCACACTTTTCATATGAGCCCAACATATCACCATAATAATGTAGAGGCGAGCAGTGCAAGACAGAGGGATGGAGTTCTGAGCACAGGGAGAAGGTCCGAACGCTGTCGCTTCACTTGGTTGCATACTTCAGTGTGTCTCAGACTTCACAGATTATTTGTGTTTCCTGCGCCCCCCTGAACACTGCACCTGGGGCAGCATACTGTCTGCAACCCCCCTCTGCCAATCCCTCCACTGGTTTCCAATCGCCCAAGGGATACAGTTCAAAATATTAACAACCACTTACAAAGCCATCCACAACTCTGCCCCAGGCTGTATTTCTCCACTCGTCTTAAAGTTTCACCCTAACCATCCCCTCCGCTCCTCTCACTCTCTAGCTCCCTCATCAACTCTTCCCTTGCTCACCTTTAGAACTTCTCTAGAGCATCTCCCATCCTCTGGAAACAACCTGTCCATCTATCTCCGACTCTGTCTGCCATTACACCATTCCTTAAAGACTCTTATCTGCAGGGAAGCCTATCCCACCTCAAACTAACCACTGGATTATCACTTTCTAAAACAATTCATCCCCACACAGCTACCACCTCTGGTATCACTTGCCCCTCCCTATTAGGTTGTAAGCCCGCACAGGCAGGGCCCTCATTACAATCTTGTCTCAACTTGTATTGTAAGTGTAACGTCCCCCATATATTGTAAAGCACTGTGCAAACTGTTGGCACTATATAAATACTGTAAACATAATATCTATCTATCTATCTATCTATCTATCTATCTATCTATCTATCCATGGATAGATAATCATCCACACCTCTTCTTCAACTCCAGCTTCAGCAGTTGGCAGTCCTCTTTCCCGGAGAGAATTCAGCTTATATTGTAAATGCATGAACCATTCTAAACTGCATCCTCCTATGAGCCCAGGGTCAGCATGATGTATTTTGGACATTCAGAGTTCACAGGATGTGGGTTGAATGATCGGGGGAAGAAAAGGTCTGGTGGCCAGTGGAAGGGAGACATGAGGTCAGGATTGGTAATGCTCAAAAAAAGCAATTTTTCTAAATGTTTTAACTTGGAAATGCCAACTAAGATCCATCTAGTGCCCATAGTGCGGTCCATTATTTGACATTCAACCTGAAAACAAAGAATACTAAAGAACGTTCGTTTTGCCTCTCTTTGCACAGAACAAACATTAACAGAGATTTGCAGAGACAATGGCTCTGCAAATTGTTAATAAATAGACTCTTTTAAACTTTTTTCATGGCAAGGTGCACTTTAATAAAATGTTTCCATTAAAGGGTAATTAGGAGAAAGTGTCACCCTTGAATGAGATGAAAGATACCCTTTAATCTTCTCCAAGTTAGGAAAAAGTAAATAACAGCAGTAAACTCTTTTTTTTTTGAAGGACAGGCGTAATTATACCCGGCAAGTTGTCGCTATAAATATTAATGATCCAATGTCACTGCAGCTTGGCAAGAAGTTCACTTGTAACATGCATAATCTGCCCTAATAATGTCTACCTTTGAGACACCCCATTAATAATTACACACTCCTGTGCTCTGGGCATTTGCTATCATCCCAACCGGGACCAGAGCTCCGAGTGCGGTCACAGGTTAGAGAGAGAGAAGCCGCAACTTCATTATCTGACGTGAACTTATTGCCCATCTGTGCAGGGAATTTGAGATTAATAAAGCAGGGTTATAGCCTTTCACACTTTTGTGACACTGTCCTGGTAGCTCGCCAGGCTGCAGTGACATATAATTTGTATATTAAGATGTCTGACATTAAAAAGGTGGCTTTATTATTTGATTCTGCCATAAACGTAGCCTGCTGTAAAGTTTTAAAGATGGCAATTCCGTGACTCACAGTGCAGAGAAACTAAAAGTGTCTGAGGTCAGTAAGACTGTCCTTTCTGCCCCAGGCTTAGGCCCTAGGGATTGCGTGATACATAAGTCTTTCCTTCTGCCAGGGCCCTGAAAGGAACTGTATTTGGTCTTCAGGAAGTGTATTGATCAGATAAGGATGGTATGAACAGGGAGAAGAGAAAATGTGTTTAGAAGATCAGAATCTGTGTAGATATTCCTGAGACATTTAAGTGTACTGGGACATCCGCATATATACATATATGAGAAACATATATGGTAATTGCTTTATCTACCAGAGGTTTTGTATTACTGCCCATTCAGTCCATGAGATTTGCACAACTCTACTACTCAGCATAGCCAGTCTGGAGACCTGAGTGTCTTTGTTGCAGCTAAAGGAGAACTATGAGGTGAGTGAAAACCACTCATCCTCATAGTTGGAGCTGACGTGTGACAATAAGACTGTCACACGTCGACTTAATAGATCGGGAATTAAGAGAACACATACCGTTGCTCGCTCACTTCTCGATCATGTCTCTGCAGTAAGAGAAACAGCAGACTGATGTGCTCATCTCTCTGTACCCTTCTCTCTATTCGTGTCAGCAGGCCCCCTGCTAGCACATGAACACCACATGTCAACTGACTGGCTTCTGCTGCCTCTCCCAGTCTGAGCTTTGGTGTATAAGAAATTTCAAGAGGCTGATACCAAGTCAAATGCTGGTACTTATAATAGTTGCTGTTTACAATACACTTAAAGCCTAAATTCTAGATACATTAAAAATAATTAAAATTGCCTCTGCCGCCATTGATGAATAACCTACTGATCTTTTTTTCTTGCTAGCATACAGTAATACTCACCATATTTCACTATCGCATGATGGCTGATCCTCTGCTCTCCAGTGCTGAAAAGTGGTTGGGCTACATCCCTTCCTCATTACCTGGTCTCTCCTTAACTAACTAAATTACACGAGTGGGGAGTAAGATCGTTCTGCTTCTGCTAAGCTTAATAATTCTGCTAAGCTTAATGAGGCCACTCAGGTCTATGAAACAATATGGGGCACATGGAGGGAATTTCTAACCTCACCCAGCTTATGTGGATTTCTTGTAAAAGAGGATTAGATTAAATAGAGACTTCTAGAGTGTCCCCTATTTGTGTTTTTTTTTTTTGTCTCGGCTGGTGTTGTCTTGTATTGTCCTGTTGTGTTGGTTGTTTGTTAACAAATGTAAAATGCATATAGGAGCTCTTGGATTTAGAGCAGTGGGACTTAGAAGAGCTCTCCGCTTCTCTCTCTGAGAATGTATGGCATACTATAGCTTGCACATTCAAATGTTTACGTACACTTGTAGAGGTATTTAGTGGAGGGGTGATATCAATGTAACTGTAAAAGGATATGATTAGAACATATAAATAATGAAAGATTGTAAAGAGAGGGGGAAACGAAGCTGGATATAGCTCAGGTATGATATACATTGGAATTTTTTTAATGGATATAAGGCAAATGTATAATTGTTTGTTTGGAATAAAATAAAATAAATATAAAAAAAATAAAAGATCGTAAGGCCATGGAGTAATATGTAGAGCCAAAGGAAATCTCACCGCTCCAATTCCTTAGCCACCATCAGTATTCCCCAGGTGCTGGTCCAATAGGTGCGTCTCCACCTTGGAATGTAGCAGTATACGAACAGACGGCACTATCCAGAGAATTCCAATACTTCAGACTTTATTGAAATTCACAGCAAATCCAGTATAACAGTGAATAAAAGTGTGTAAAGCAACAAATGCCAGCACTGCACACCCCCAACCAACTACAACCTCTCACATGTTTCACCCGAAGGCTTATTCATAGAGGTGGACTCGAGGTGGACCCAAAGGCTTATTCATAGAGGTGGAGCTCTATGAATAAGCCTCCGGGTGAAACATGTGAGAGGTTGTAGTTGGTTGGGGGTGTGCAGTTCTGGCATTTGTTGCTTTATACACTTTTATTCACTGTTCTACTGGACTTGCTGTGAATTCCAAAAAAGTCTGAAGTATTGTAATTCTCTGGATAGTGCGGTCTGTTCGAATACTGCTACATGGAGTAATATGGGTATTATTGTGTGCTAGTCCATCACATAGAGCAAGCAAACAATAACCTCTTTTTGGGGAGGGTAATTCTAATTATTTTATATGTGCCGGGAGTTAGAATAGAATTTAATGACTTTTGAATGCATGCATGCTGTTATTTGTTTTTGTTTATTTATTTTTCGTTGGAAATGTTTACTTGTCATAATGTCTACTATTTGAGACCTCATGATGGGCCATCCATATTCTGGTCAGACACTGCTTAGATCCAGCACATTTTAGAATAGGCACTGCATAATTTACACACTACAAAAAGTATGTAGCGAGTTGCCATAGTTCAATGTTTTAATCTCAGTGGAGTGCAATAAATCCTTACCGGGATGGTCTGTTTCCCTCTGCATAGTTTACAATAGTTCCAGAGATGTAATCGTAGTATAATGCAGTCCCAACAGAATTGCAGAGCCGTATAACAACTTCTAAACAGCATGAGTGAGGCAATGATGAAATAAAAGTTGCACCATCTAGAAAGTGAATGAGCAGAATGCACTTGAAAAATGGATAAAAAAAAAATATTCGGTCTGCCTTGTTAAATTGTATTCCGTGTGCAGTTTAGAAAGCAATTACTCGGTGTGTATGGGCGAGCTGGGGAGCCGTGTGCTGTTCTGACTTGTCTTAATAGAATTGCAACATTGCTACTAAAGTCATTTTGTCCAGTACAACAGAATGTCAATATTCATTTGTATCCTAATTGTGTATACCTTGTATGATAAAAATAAATAAAATATGTTAGTTGAAGGGATGGTGGGAGAGGAAAGGCACTGCTAATGTTTCAAAAATGTGGTTAAAAAAAGGCAAATTTAAAGGACAAGATCACATTCTTCCTATTTGCTTTTTGTTACACATTTGCATTGCATTCTTTATCATTGTCTCATTTATACTTAAAGGGACAAGCTGCAAATGTCCCATTGGAGAGTTCCCAAGAAGGCATAACTTTAAATGTAGACTGTGAATACTTATCTTACCCCCTGCTTTGTCGTTAAACATTGTACTGATCCTGAGGAATAGTCCCCATGTGGTCTGTTTGGAAACCACTATATTTAAGAGTGTTGATCTCCAGCGTTCCCTGCAGTTCTCATTGGTTCCTTCTGTGGATCTCCATGTCACAAATAAGTCTTTTAATGATGTGGAGGTCACCCGGAGAAACCAGTAAAAGCTGTCTGGGGCCCAAGAGATCAACACTCCAACACAGGTAGGTTTCTGGACTACAGGGGATTATTTCTCAGGAGCAGTGCGGTGTTCATTGGTGTGAGCAGCAGGAAATATTGACATTTATAGTCTTCTTTTACAAGTATTCATCTTTGGGATTTTTTATTTAGTTGAAAACACGGTTGCCCTAATATATGATAGTGACTACTTGAGGTATGATAATCTGTAATACTGAGAGGTCACTTTGCATGCCTGAACCACACTTTCAGGTGCCTTTACTTTTACTTGAAGTTTGATGAATCAGTACTCATATGTGCTGATATCTCAACCAATTATGAGTAGCTGGCCTGAGTTCAGTTCGCTTGGATGTTCGCTAAACTAAACCAGAAATCTGGGTTTGGCAATTTGGCAAATGTCCAAGTGAACTGAACTCCACCACTGAAGGCCACCAAACCGATGAAGCTGTGTGACCCAGACAACGTTATTGTTCTCTAGTAGGGAAGCACTGATACCATTTTGTTCTCAGTACTCACTGATACTGAAAACCGATACCGGTGCTTCCCCTAGCATGGACCTGGCTTCCCAGGCAATCAGGAAGCCAGGTGGTGGGTAATGACATGCTGCCCAGCTTCCTGAATGCCAGGGAAGCTGGCTTCATGTTGTTTTTGCCAGATCGATTGTGATTGGCTGGGAAACCGGCTTCGCCGCCAATCAGCCTCGAGTCAGTTTCTCAGGCAATCAGGAAGCCGAGTGGTGAATAATGACTAAACCTCCCAGCTTCCTGATTGGCCAGGAAGCCGGCTCCATGCTGATTGGCTGGAAAGCCGTCTTCCCAGCCAATCAGCATTGAGCCGGCTGTACCTCTGTCCAGAAGTTCTGGTATTGGGGAAGATATCAGAGCATTTGAGCGAGTATGTGTACTTGCCCAAATACTCGGTATCAGCACCGATACTAGTATTGGTATCAGTGAATGCCTACTTTCTAGGATACTATAAGCTGGGCTGCATGGTGTCAGTAGTTGCTAGGATGCAGGCGGCCCTGAGTTCCGTTCACGTGGATGTTTGCCGTATGGGTATTTCAGCACTATGGGTTTTGTTTTTTTGTTTTTTTGTTTTTTAATATCAGCAGATGTAAATGTAATATTTAACTATAAATCTGCTTCATGAAAAAAGAAGAAAAATTCAATATCAAGGAGCAGAATAATTAAAGAAATAGGTTGCCAGTTTTAAAGACCATGTTTTATGGCTACTCTGTTATTTCAGCGCCACTTGCTTTATTTGATGGGCAGAGTGCACTGGAACTTAATTGGTTTTCTGCTGACTAGGGACTGGCCCGTGCAGAGTACTGCAGTTTACTCATTGAACTGTGGCTGCTGGTCACCGTGCTATACTGGGCTCCTATAATAGTCTGTCCATTCTTTGTTTATGTAGGAAAGCTTTATCACTACAAGGGTCAGTAAACCTAAAATAAGTTCTCATTTTATAGCGATCCAATTATATAGTTCACAACCTTGTAAGAGTCCTGATGACTTTACGTATCTTATACATAATTATCCATTATCCATTACCATTAATCTAGAGGGGGTCTCTCACGTCTTGCAGCTGAGTCTTTGAAAGCTTACTAGTCTCCTAATAGTCAATCCCAAAAATTCTTCCCAGATCACCGAAAATGTTAAACTTTTCTTTTCTTTTTCTCTACTATTGACCATTATCACATAGACCAGTACATGTGTGATGGAATACCCATAAGGCGTTTATAAGAGGGGTTACATGTTATTCAATGCCCATAAGGCGTTCATAAGAGGGGTTACATGTTATGGAATGCCCTTAAGGCATTCATAAGAGGGGTCACATGTTATGGAATGCCCATAAGGCATTTATAAGAGGGGTATGCCTGAAATTGAGCACCCAACTCATAAACACTGTAAAAACTCTAATTAAATAAACTCCATAACAAAATACATGAAACAGAATCCTTGCACAAGATTGGCCCTTTGCTTAGATTATCAGCTGAAATAGCAAAAGCTAGACAACAACTGTTACTGTTATTGATGCAGAAACACAAATACCTAATTTAAAGGCTTTGCCATTACTCACTAATTAACAAAGAAAGAGCTTTTCGAGCTAGGAAACTTAAGGGTCACAGAACCAAACAACAAATACCCTACATAAGACTGCCATGCTTAGAGAAAGTACTTGGTGACAAAACGTGTTAAGTGGGTGGGCTTTGCTGACATCATAATGCCGAAGAAGTTTGAGAAAGACGGGAACTGAGACGGAGTTTGCAGCGGTGGTTACTTTAAGTCTTGAAGGACTTGTTTTAACTTGGCAGAAGAGCTGACAATTGTTTTTTTGTGCTTTATCCTCTTGGCAGCAGAGCTTTTACTCGAGAGTCCACTTCAGTACTTCAAGTCTCTTGCCTTTTGGCTGAGTCAGCTGTCTCCTGCCGTTTACAGGGTTTCCTGGAGTCACCACTGGCACTTTGGATGCCTTCTTCCATGTCCATAGGACATAATGCGACTCTACCCCTGCCCCTGCCCCTCCTTCCTCCAAATGAGTGATTAGAAGCATAGTTCGAGCCTGTGCTGTCCTGAGATCATGCTTTATGTGACTTATCAGTAGCATGCGCTCTTCTGTCTGGAAGTTCAGAGACAGCCCTTTGTGACCTGGACCCAACGATAGTGAAAAAACAAAACTGTACAGTAAGCATATTTACACACAGGTTCTAAAACATTTTCTGTAGACCATTTTACAGGCTCCCCATAACGTATAACAGTAGAAAACCTGGAGCTTGTAATACTATTTTAACTTAGTTTAATGTTTAGTGTCACTTTAAAGGAAAAAAACATGTTAACTGGCAGAGTCTCTCAGATTTTGAGGCCACTGGAGAAGCAAGGTCTTAAAGAACTTGTTTTAACCTGGCAGAAGAGCTGACAATTGTTTTTTTGTGCTTCATGCACTTGGCAGCAGAGCTTTTGTTCAAGAGTCCACTTCACTACTTCAGGGCTCTTGCCTATTGGCTGATACAGAACTAGTGGCTGAGAAATCCTAAAACCTGGGATCATGCAGGATCCTGACAGGGTTTACACTAATCCATCTCGTCCAGCATAAGGGCTACCCTATTGGTGGTTTAGTATTAAGGATGAAAGAAAGAAGCCTTAAAAGGAGAAGGCAGGCTTTCCAGCCTCTTAGGATATGACCAGCAAGAAGGATGACACCCAACCACCCACTCTCTTTCGAAGAACGTTGCACAGCTTTAGTTGGTGTGCCAGCTTGAATGCTTTAGGACTCTAAATCTGATAGAGATCCTGCAGTCATTTGGACACCTGTCTGGAACTTATAATGAAGACAGATTGTTCCCAATCTTATATTGTTATGCCGTTACTGGGTGCTCAAGGTTCAACTGTGACTGACACATATATGTGTGTGTTGGATTCAAGAGTGTTATTGAAGAGGTTGAAACCTGTTAATAAAGCTGTGGCCTTGCCCATCCAACGAAGAAGTTTGCGTCCGGTTTTATTTTTGGGAAGGGGTGGGCAGGTAATTTGGTAATGGTTAAAGTAGTATACATTGGTCTATGATCCTCAGCAGTCATGTCTTAACACAAAGCAACGCCTTTATCATCTGTCCAATACCAGGATTCGGCATTACCATATTTGTTGGGATATTGTCACATACCTGAGTGGATGAGTGGGCTCCCTTGCAACTCTTGTCCAACACGCGGGGGTGTAGAGTACCACAAGTGCCAGTGAAGCAAATGACACTGTGAGAGTCCAGGAACCCAGGGGATCAGACTGGAGCAGGAGATAGAAGCAGGTCGAGGATTGAGTCCAAGGTCAAACCAGCCAGGAACAGAATTGGGAACTAGGAGAGGAGTCGAGTCACAGGCCAAGGTCTAGAGCAGTGGATCAGCGAAGGTACAAGTCAGAAGGCAGAGGGCAAATCCTTTAAACAGGCCGAGGTCACAGTGGCAGGCAGCATATAGAAGGAGTGGTCGGGAGGCAAGCCGGATCAGGTGCAGATATCAAGCAGCTAGGTCAGATCACAGGTAACAGGAACAAGCTGAAGATCTTCCTGTAACCTGTTCACATTACATGCTCGTTTCCCAGTCTATTAGTGCACACCCTATTCAACTTCCTGTGTGCCACATCATGCGCACCTCCTTTCGGGCACGAGTTCTGTAGCGCATATGTCCGTGCACGCCTGCACCAATACTGTTTTTTTCGGTATTGAGTACGAGCATCAATACTTTTTTCCGGTACTTGCCAATACCGATACCGGAAGTTCCATTAAGGAAGCCAGGTGGTATGTAATGACTCGCCACCTGGCTTCCTGATTAGCAGGGAAGCCATCTCCATGCTTCTTGTCACTAGGTGACAAGAAAACATGGAGTCGGCTTTCTGGTCAATCAGGAAGCTGGGCGCCGTGTAATTACCGGAGTGCAGCAGGATTCTGGAATACAGTTTCTTACAGGATGTCACCGTTAAATGAAGCTGCGCGGGAGCAAAGGAAAGCTAACTCTAACATACCGCTGATACAAAGCACAGGTCCGCTTTAAAAGTTTACTACACAAGTCTTTCTTCAGCCTAATTTTGTCAAGATAATGAGTACTAGGTAGCGTGCTTTTATTTATTTTGTGATTGCAGAAGCCAGAAGCTGCCTTGACAACATATAGAAGCAAAAAAGACATCATACATATTAAAAAGGTCAAGAAACAATGATTTTATTGAACGGAAAAAAATGGGTGATAAAACGCTGGAAGCCACTACACTTTAAAGTGACATTTCAGTTAATGTGAAGAGACAGCCTGTGTACCACCATCCCTTCTCACTGTTTTACTCTTGCTTTTAAACTCTGTATTCTCTGCTTTTTATATCCTTTCATGATCCCGGCTGGAGTTATGTCTTTTTTTAAACATTTCTGCAG
Organism: Nanorana parkeri; assembly: GCF_000935625.1. NCBI lineage: Eukaryota > Metazoa > Chordata > Amphibia > Anura > Dicroglossidae > Nanorana > Nanorana parkeri. The sequence continues at coordinate 117,068 of NW_017307418.1, read as the reverse complement.
CACTGAGCGTTCCGAGATAAATGTATCTTGTTTAGAAAGTTGAGATACATTTTTTGAGAACAAAGCAATTTTAAAGAAGGAAATAAAAAAAAAAATAGACAGGG
>NW_017307418.1:104183-116914 GCF_000935625.1 Nanorana parkeri | reverse complement strand
CTAAAAAATTTCAGCTTGCAGCAGGAAATTAAGCTTTTCTCTGACAGTTTTGTGTATTGCTTTTGTGTCTGTAGATACAGGGCAGGATTTCCCCTTGAGGAAGCAGTAGGGACACCGCCTAGGGCCTGTGAAGTTTTTTTTTTACAAAATTACAAAGGAGGCAAACCTAAAGACAGACAAAATAAAGAAATACAATTTAAATTAGAGTGAATCAGGCTACAGACATTCCAGTGACCACTTCTTGGCAACCGTCCAGACTTCTAATCTCTACTGTAAGCACAGAGCAGGTGCTGTGGGAGAGGAAAGCAGAAAAGGATGACCTGCTGAGTCACTATTGGGAGGGGGGAACAGGGGGAGCTGACCTGCTAAGTAACTGCTGGAAGAGGGAGCAGGGGAAGCTGAACTGCTAAGTAACTGCTGGAAGAGGGAGCAGGGGAAGCTGAACTGCTAAGTGAGTGCTGTGAGTTGGGAGCAGGGGAGCTAAGCTTCAAAGGAGGAGGAGTAGGGGGAGCTGAACATTTGATTCACTGCTTGGAGGGGAAAGCAGGGAGAGCTGAGCTGCTAAGTTACTGCTGAGTTGCTTGTTGCCACTGCACTTATCCCAGTCTTCTTGTCAGGTGTGGGCTAATTAATCCTGTCTCAGTGTGCCTTGCTGGCTGCAGTACTAGTCTAGTCATCTGTGACCTAATGAATCTGTTCACACTCACCCAGCTTTGATATTTCCCTTGTCACTGGTGGTGTCCTATTTAAGCATCATCAGCCTGTTCCTCAGTGCTTGTGATAGCATTTCCTGTGAATCAAGTTCTCTCCCGTGTGGGTGGATTTATGCTTGTCTGATACCTGTCTTGAACCTCGGCTACATTCTTTGGATCCCCTTTGTCTGCTACCTGCCCTGATCTTTTTTTATGTTTACTGGATACTCCTTTGTCTGCTGCTGGCCCTGACCTCTCGCATTTCCTAGATTCCTTTTCTACTTCTGATCTCACCTTCCACTGCCTTACACTGCGTGTACTTTACGGGTCTGTAGTGACAGCCACAGCCAGAGTATATAGTGCATGTACTGGGGGCATCCAAGTCCCGGTAGGCACACTAGGCAGCTGCTAAATCAGAAATGCATCATCACTATATACTCGGATCTGGGTGTTTGCATATCAGATCTTACAGCTTCGGTGCTAACAGGGACTTCAATGGGCTGAGCGTGGCCTCTGGTGGGCTGTGCAGGGCCTCGGGAGGGCTGTGCAAGGTCTCCGGTGGGCTGTGTGGGTTCTCAGGAGGGCTGTGTGGTCTTACCAGGGGTCCAGATGATCTCACGGGAGTATGGCAGAGTTCCCCAGGATGGAAGAGTAGAAATATGGCCAACTCTATAAACAGGTGCCACGGTTCACAGTAAGGCTGCTGAGGTCCCCAGCAAGCCACTTTAAAAATGTAAACAGCCTAGTACTCATTGAAATGCCCAGTATCGGCTTAGATACCAGCATTTATTACCAGTATTGAGGGGATTTTTTTTAATGCTGTGAGGAGAAGCAGTTGATTTGCCCTGAGGGTTGGGGCACTGGAAGGTGGAGATGAGATTTAGGTTAGGCGATAGATAGGGTTAGGGAACGTGTTAGAGTTTAGGGGTTAAGCTGTAAGACCAGCCAGGGTGATGGTTGTATAGAATTATTCTCAATTATTTTCAGTTCCAGCAGGCCTGCACCAAAAACGAACAGCACTAGCCAAAATCTAATGGAGGGAATTAGACTTTGCCCACCACCGAGATGGCGGTGGGCATGCGCAGAATGCATCGATGACCAACATGGCCACCGCGCGTTCTGATAACGAATGTTTATATTTAGTATATTCTGGCATATAAAAAAATGTTTTATTTTGAATTTGGACGAACCACCGAATCAACTGAATTTCGTTGATTTGCAGGTTCGTCCGAATCCAAATGCACATGTCTAATAACAAATGTACTGATTGGATGTCAATGAATGGCCAACCAATGCAGATACATTCAAGAAGGCAAACTTGCTTAGATATGATTAGTCTCCCTGCGTTAAAATAACTTTATATCTATCCACAACCTGATCATCGATCTGTAGACATCTCTGGGCCTGAAGAGGTAGTTTCTGTAATTTGACATTAATTCTAGGCACAAAAAGAATTTCTTACTTTACTAATTGTGTTGATAGTTAAAAGTTGGTTTGTCCTCCCTACAATGCATGTCACATAATAATATCACAAATCGTAAAAGAACATTGTACTACCCATCTATTTTCCCAGACAATGACTCAACTGGAGTACAAGTGAAGATGAAAAGGCAGAGTGAGTTGTCGGGGAGAGGTATTCTTTGCTCTTTCCGATGGTTGTTTTCATGTTAAAGAACCCTGCCGGGTATTTAGTTCTGTTGAGTGCATTGTTGGTTTTGTACAGAGATTTTCTTTCCCCAGTAATTCCCCTATAATTGAGATAACACTCGTCTTTTGAACATGTGCCGAGATGTCTTTTGCTTTGCTTTGTTCCCAGGACAGTTCAAAGAGAATCGCGCACCGTTTGGTAGGTGTGGAAAAAGAGATCCTTTAACAATGACTGTGTCAATCGGGACCTGTGAGAGGAAACACTCGGCGCTTTATAACTTGACTCGGGAAACGTCTGACATTTCCAGCTTATAAAGTATTAACAATGTACTAATTATCGTCCTCACCTGTAATTAAACACAATGATGTTGCCGCTTTTCTACAGCATATCGAGCCATCTTTTATTTCCTATAGAAACAAAACTGATGGAGCAAGCTCCTGAAAGTGGCAGAGACTCAGGGATTTTAAAAGTTTACAGATACAAATGTCAAACAGAATAAAGTGGATATGGTATCACACATTTTTTTCTGTGTAATGCTAGCCATACATGTATATCTTTTTATAGAACATTGCTCAATTACCCCATCCATGCTAAACAGCATGGGTGGGGGAATCTTCCCTGCCAGCTATTGTCAGAATATCTGAACAGCTGATGACTGTTCAGCCAACTTTTTTCCACTAAGCAGGGTGGTTTTGGAAGGGCCACTCGTGAGTCACTAGAACATTTTACAGGAAAATAGGCAAGATTCAGGCTGGCGCAAAGTAATGGGACTGGTGCTCACTCCGCCAATGTTAGGAACCACGGGGCTGCCCTCTCAACCAGGGAGTCGCTGGCATCTTGACAACATGCAACAAAACACATAGCAGGTGCCACCTGCTAGTGCAGTATGTTTATTGACCAAATGATGAAGTAAAATAGTAAAATGGTTCTACTCACTATTCCTAAAGTCTCTACTCCATTTCACTTACCAATAGTGAGTTGAACCTTTTTACTCTTTTATTTCATAATTTGCGCAATAAACACACTGCACCAGGCGGTGGCGCCTGCTCTGTGTTTTGTTGCATGCTGAGCATTGTAAAGCCTGCAGGCCACATCCGGGCCCTTTGGCTGTTCCTGTCCAGCCTGCAGTCCAGACATGGACCGATCGCCAACCTGCACTTGGTTATAGCTAGCTGCAAACCATGGTCCAGTGCAAGCCCCTTCCTCTTCAGTCATCAGTCTTCAGATCGCTTGCGTCCTAGCAACCAATGACATCAGGTGTCCACCTCCTCTGCAGTCATTGGTTACTAGGATCTCTGGGCAATCCAAGCAGCCAGTGAGGTTAAATGTGTTCCCTGCCCCCAGCGTTACAGGGGGGGGTGTTTTGTAGTTCAAGGAAAGAACAGGGAGGACTGATAAGACCAGAACTGGGCATTTTATGGCCCCTGGGTCAGATCCAGCCCTTTGTCTGTCCGAGTGGCAGTTCTGTCCAGACCGCGTTCGCTGACCTGTGCTTGATTATGGCTGGCTGACAGTGGATGAACCGGCCTTCATAGCCCATTGCTGGGCCTCCATTGCCCAGCACAGGCCCCCTCCCCTTCACTACTTGGTTGCTAGGACTGTTGGCATCCGGTTTCAACCTCCTTTGCGGTCCTATCAATCAGTGACGTCAAATGTGTTCCCCCGCCCCAGCATTACAGGAGGACAGAAAAGTACCTTCTTCTCCTGCAGCCTGCTCCACCTCCTGGCTCCCACCCCTGGTCCACTAATAAAGTAGAAAAATAAGGCATGCGGGGACAATAATATAAAGGGGCACTCTAAAGGGGACAACCATGGTAACAGGGCACTCTAATGGGGACATCTAAAAATTAGTTCTCCCCATCAGGGTTCCCTCCTACATTGGTTGTCACAATCAGAGTGTCCCTTTATATTAACTATGAATTTAAGAGAACATTCTGATGAGGACAACAAATTACTAATTGTCCTCATAGGAGTGCCCCATTACATTAGTTCCCCCATCAGGGTGCCCTCTTAGATTGATTGCAAAAGTGGGGGGCACACTGATGTGAACAACCAATGTGAGATTACACTCAGATGGGGACAACTAATTATGAGTTGGATCCATCGGAGTGCCCCCTACATTAATTGCTCCCTATCAGATGTTTATCAGTTTATGTATGTGCATGTATGCCTACACACTTTCACAGTAATGTGTTGGCAATCCACAACAGTCCCAGTTTCTCATGTTGCCCTTTGAAAAAATTAATTGCCCACCTCTGCACTAATAAAAGGATCTACAAATCCACAAAGTTACATTTAAAACATGACTTTGTGGTAGACGTTAGTTTGTCTTATCTGTACATTCATACATACTAACAATACCATATTGTTATCCATAAAGAATAAATGAGTAAGCTCCCTTAACACTTTCCCTAATTCCCTACCCACGTACGGGTACAGCGACGCTAGTTTGCTGGCAGTGTACAATCATTACGCACTCCCATAGAAGGCTCCACAGTTGTGCTCCAGGATGTTGAGCCGAGCTTGCCGGTTGGTAATGTGTATTGATAGGGCAATAAAGTAGAAGCACTAACACTCAAAAACCCTTCTGTGCACTTTATGCTTGTTTTATAACTTTGGATTTCCTTCGCCTTGGGTTTTATTTACATATAAAGACATGATGCACACTTGCAATCTTCTAGCAGACACAGCACTTGGATTTTCTTTTTAGCTTTATGAAATCATGTAAAAGCACAAGCTATCCCATATCTGAAAGCATTCCAACCATGGATGTTTATACAGCCATCTTTTTACATCTGTCTCTTTTATATCTGCCTGTTTGTCTATCTTTCTATTGATTTGGATGGGTTCCAGGGGGTAATATTGGCTTCATCTATCTTTGAGGCTATGAGATATGTGTATCTAAACTCTCAGCGTTGAGCTTAGTTCTCTCTTCTTAGCTCTGGCGCCTCTTAGAACTAGTGTACTTGTTATAGTGAGACATAAACCTGATATTCACAAAAAGTAGTATAAGTATAATAATATAAAATAAAGATAATACAAAAATATAATTTTTTAATCTAGAACAGAGATGAATGGAGACATTTTTTTTTTTTTTAAAGTATGTCTACCTGAATGCCATCATCCCATAGAATACAATTAGTCAAAAAGAAAAAACAAAATGGCATTAGGAATTTTATTTAAGGCATCCATGATTTGCATTACAGACAACAAAACATTTATAAAAAAATGTATTGTTACATTAGCACAGTGGCTTAGTGTTTACCACTTCTGCCTTGCCGCACTGGGGGTCCCTGGTTCAAAACCTGGTCAGGAAATGATCTGCAAGGAGTTTGCATATTGTCCCTATGTGCTCATGGGTTTCCTATGGATACTCTGGTTTCTTCCCACACACCAAATACATGATGGCAGATTAAAGTGACAGTAAAAGTAGCATTAAAGGCTGGGTGTTTTTTGCCCTAGTGCACTCTCTGAATCAAGGCAAAAGACACCCAGCACTTTTGTAACATCCCTGCTCCCCCCCCCCCCCCCCCCCTCTTACACACACACTTACCTGGGCCGATCGTCTCCTCCGCCGCGACCAGGAAGATACACTAGTTTTCCTGAACTTCCTGGTTGCCTGGGAGGTTACTGAGGACAGCAAAGCCATAGGCTCCTTCTGCCATCAGTCAAGCTATGACAGCAGGGTGGGGGTGTGGCCGGCCACATGATGTGTGTGTCTCTGTGGACGCACACAGCTCGGTGCGAGCACGGCCGTGGCCATGCACGCACGGGTGCCTCCACAGCAGTCAGCTAGCTGATAGAGGCACCCGTACAGTGGGGGAGGGTTGCACATGTGACTGTTCTCTGGCCAATCAGATTTTTTTTTTGGCTGTTGGGGGTTCCATTACAGGCACGGTCATATAACTTCATGTTGCGGAGTAGAGAGAGTCGATAAGAGCACACCCTTTTACATTAAACTTTTAATTTAATTTATAATTAAAGATAATTATGTTAACTTATAATTAAAGAACCCCATCTGAATATATCCGAAATTCAAATCTCAGATCATTCCAAAATCCAAATAATGAACCGAATTGATTTTAGGATCAAATCCAAAAAAACAAAAGAAATCAAAATCTGAATTGATCTGAAACGAAACAATTTTTTTGTGAAGTTACATGTCTACTAAGCACATGCTGAGGAGAAAGGGGACATTAAAGCAAACTGGTTGCTTTACCCTAACGGCTCATTCACATGGCTGCAGAGGGAAAGACACCACATCTTGAAAGTGGACGGCCCTTAGGAACTTCCTGTGAATGAGCAGTTAGGCCTCATTCACACTGTAAATGGCCCGCACGTAAAGATCTGTGCTGCCTGCAGGGCCTTACCGAGCAGCTCCCGGGAAGTACAGGTGCTGCGTGTGCTTAGTACGCAGCCCCCGTCCTTCTCTATGGGACTACGCGGCCGTACGCTCCCCTGCGCTTACCCAGGGGCTTATCTGCTGTGAGGCAAACAAGGCGTTTGCCTCGGGCGGCAGATTCCGGTAGGGCGGCCCAAATTGCGGCCCGCAAGCCGGTACTTTGTGGCCCGCAGCCAGCTCACGCGGTCCTGACTTGCGGGAGCAGCTACACGGTCTGCATCTCTGTCGGATGCAGACGTGAAGCTGAGTCTGCGCCGGCACCCAGATCCTTTCGGCCAGCGCTCTTTCAGTGAACGCTGGCCGAAAGGATTGTGCAGGATCGATCGGTGAGGTCTGCAGCAGACCCTACCAATCGAGCACCGATCACCGTGACCGACGTGCCGCCTCACAGCTTCCTCCCTGCAACTCAGTTAGGGATTAGGGATACGTCAAGAACTTGCATTTTCCAGCAGCAGAAATCCCTAAATTGGCATTTACAAGTGGCAGCTGTCACCTAAGCTAACGATCAGGTGACAACAGGCGCATGTAAATGCCTGCACATCGCATGTAATGATACGTGATATTATTACATTCAGTTAGGAATCAATCACTCTCCCTGGATGCAATGATTGTGCATTCAGGGAGAGTCCCACCATAGACCCAGCAGAGCCCACCTGAGACCACAGCCGGGTGGGGTAAATTTAGTGTGTGTGGGGGGGGGGGGGGCTTTTTTTTGCCTTGGGGAGGTACTTTTGTCTTGCCTAGGGCAGCCCCAAACCTAAATACACCACTGCGCTTACCTCAAGTGTAGGTCCGTACGGGTGCGTGTTTCATGGCTCGGACGCAGACATGCAGTGCGGGTGAGCGTATGGCCACGTAGTCCCATAGAGAAGGACGGGGGCTGCGTACTAATCACATGCAGCACGGAGCTGTACGTACGTGCCGATTACAGTGTGAATGAGGCCTTAATGTTGTCCTATGTTGTACTGTATCTGATATTTTGCACAAAAAAAGAACCTCAGAACCCGAATCATCTGTGTACCAGATGCAACTCTTTGGGTACTTTTCTTTTTTGGCTTTTATGTCCATATGGTTACAGTATGTCCATATCGTAAGGTGATTCAATTTTAGAGTAATATTCTTACAATAATAATTTTAATTTTTGTGGAATAATAATCTTTGCGTATTTGTGTGTAAGCTCTCATTGGCTTGTCAAGCATTTTCCCCTCTATTAAAGATCCTTCCACATCCTCTTCTATTCAGCGTCCTTGTTGCCTACCATAAATAAGAACACTAATCCTTCTGGGATGCACAAGTGGCATTCTGAGGAACAGATAACACTAATTTATGAACTGGAAGCCTGTTTGCCTGTTTGTTTATTTCTGCATAATTACAGACACTTATATTATTTACTTAAACAATTACAGCAGAAACAATGAACCTCGGTGGAGGAAACAAATTAATTATTTGGAGACAGTGACCTTCCCGACACGTTCGGCATGTACACTGTTGAAATCCAGGGCAGCGAGCAGGAGCCAGATGGTGGAAAGCGAGTTCCATACAATGTCTTTATGCTGTGAATGAGAATGGCTTTATTGCCCATTATGTTCAATATAATATTATCAGAATGATCTGAAATCGGGCAATGACTGCGAGACACTCAGCTCCTGCAAAGGAGAAGTTGCCAAACTATTAATCATTTAAATGGTTATGGGCCATTCATGCTTGTAAGATAGCCATTGTTTCTACGTTTGGGGAATCCATTGGTAATTGGGATTTAATTGTGAACATCTAAAGTGAAGGACTGTATTACAAATTACTGTTAAGTCTTAAGCTGCGCATGAATTTTTTTATTTTTTTGTTAATCGCTAAATAGCTTGAGGTTTAAAAATTCCAGCAAGGATACAGATTGCCGATAAGCTTACATAAGAGCTGGGATGAAAATGAAAGGCAAACTAAAGTATTTTGGAAGTGGGCACACATTTGGAATTATTACTGTAAAAAAATAATTTTAGATTTTATTTTATTTTTTCATATTTTTACTTGTTTGCTTAATCCTATTTGAATGAGTTTTTTTTTATTATACATATATTTATACACAATACTGTATTTCATCTGTCAGAATATTCCCAACATGCAGTCATTCAGTTTCATTCATTCAACTGTTTAAGCAACATTTGAAAATAACACATTCTACTTTTTTGTATTTATTTAAGTGGTGTTTATGGTATTTTTGGTGTATTTATGGTAGTTTAATTTATTCCATTCCATTTACAAGGTTATTCACAAAAGGGTGAAGAGTTTGGAGAAGGCAGGAGGAGTGAACAATCTAGGACAACATAGCTGATTTGGGAAAATTCTCCAATTCAGCTCACTATGCAGTTCAGCTATTTTGTCCTAGATTGTTCACTTCCCCTGCCTTCTCCTAACTCCTAACTCTTCACCCTTTTGTGAATAAACCTGTATGTGTATGTTTTATTTTACTTTTTGTGCTGTTTTTTCTTTCTGTGAAAAAAACATAAAATAAATAAGCTAATTTCTGGTACAAGAACCGGTTCAGGATTTAAAAGGAGCTTATGTTATGGTCAGTAACATTTTAAAGGCCATTATACCATTAAAGTGACACTAATCTTATTAGTTCAATCTTAAAAATACATTCAAGTACTTTAACTATTAACAAAAATGTATCTTATTTGTGTATCACTCGGCTGTAGATCCTCAGATTATCTCTGAATTGATGCTGACACTGTCCTTCCTTCTAGGGGGCGGCAACATTTGTTCCCCATGGTCCCTGTTTTTGTTGTAAAGTAGTCACTGCTCCAAGCTTGCTCCTGTGATAGACTACAATCTCAATTTAAATTAGTAAATTAAACATGAGATTGTAGTCCATCACAGAAGCGAGCTTGGAGCGGTGGCTACTTTACAACGCACACAGGGACCATGGGGAACAAAAGTAGCCCCCCTCCAGAAGGAAGGACAGTGTCATCACCAATTCAGAGATGGTTTGAGGATCTACAGCTGAGCTGTCGTCCATGGGAAGAAGAGGGAGGTCTGATTAGACCAGACCTGGGCATTCTATGGCGCCCGGGCCACATCTGGCCCGTGGACCTGACAGGAATGAGTGGCATTTCTTTCCGGACCGTGATCACTGACTTTTGCTCGGTTATGACTGGCTGACTGTGGATATGCCAGCTTCCAAGGCCGTTGCATCAACTGCCAGCTGTAGCCCAGGAGGTCTCTCCTCTTCAGTCCATTGTTGCTGGGACTACTGGCACTCTGATGGAGGCAACTAATAATACATACATTGATAAAAAATCAGATGGGGGCAACTAATGTAGAGGATACTCCGATGAGGCCATAAAGAGTAGTCCCCATCAGAGTGCCCCCTTTCATTGGTTGTGCACATTAGAGTGCCCTCTTACATTAAGTGCAAAAGTGGGGGGCACTCTGATGGTAACAACCAATGTAAGGGGGCACTCTTATCAGGACAAATTATTAGATGCCTCCTCAGAGTATCCCCTACATTAGTTGCCCCTTATCTGATGTTTTATGTGCGTGCATTGTTTTTCTCAACATCAAAAGTATGCTATGCTATGTTATAAATAAAATGAAAGAGTAATATGACGGTTGATTTTTTACTATTATTATTGACCTACTATACATTTTCATTGCCTTCTCACAACATGTATTCTTACCAATAGGAGCTAATCAAAATCATATAATTTTTATAAAGCAATACAATTTATATTGAGCAGAATTAAGTTCAGCCTATTGGTTCAGCCTTCCACAGCAGTCCCAGTTTCTCATGTGGCTCCTTAATTAATTAAATGAATTGCCCACCCCTAGATTCGACTCATTGAAATAACATAGGACGTGTGCTCAGGACATAGAATATCTCTATATTGCTGCCAAAATCCACAGATATATATATTTTTTTGCACTTATCAAACAGATACATTAATTGTTTGGATTTACACACATTTCCTAATTTAAATTAAATCCAATCATCCCTTGGACTTGCTAGTTATTGATGCATTTTTGTTGATGTGACAGAATAAAATGTGACTGTGTTTGGTCATCTTATTAAGACATCTTTTATGTGCTTGCAAATGAATACATTTTTACAGATATCTCAATTACAATATTTATTAGTCGCTTCATTTCCATTTTCTTTAATTGGTGAGACATTTGCAAAGAGTTTTGGTTTAGCCAGTGCATTAATCTGCTCTGTCGGCTGATTTCAGCTCCATTGCAAACATTCATTTCACTTTTTTACTACATCTATCACGGGTTTTGACAGTTCACTTAAACATGCGTATGAATTAATGCCTGAAAGAATATCACTATGTACCGAATGCAGTTTTACTGAAAGTTTTGTAAGATTTAAGAACCTTCTAAACTGCATGATTAACGGCAGCATTAATGGCAGTGGCTGTCAGGTGACAGTGTGATGTATTGCGGTATAAGAAATGCCCAAGGAAATTGTACTAACGTGTGAAACGAAATCGGCGTACTATATGATTTACCTTAAAGATGACTGCATGCTGTCGAAGAAGCTACAGTTCATATTACAACATCTGCTAGAGAGGAAAAATCAACCTTTTCCATATTGCTAAACTTAAAAATGATCTGTCTTAAAAATAAAGCACAAAAATTGCTGCAAGTAGAAAGTGAAAGTAGCAGCCCCTAATCCCAACTGTCGCAGCTGAATAACTGGGAATTTTGGCAATGTATAAAGAGTGTGTGAGTGTGTGTGTGTGTGGGGGGGGTTATACAGTGGCGGAACTGCAGCTGGTGCCTCAGCCTGGGTGGGCCCAGCACAGTCCCTGTGCATAGATGGTGGGACTTGCCGGCCGCCGGATAGCACCGGATCGGTATCCAGCAGCCAGCGGGCCCCCAGTCTTTGCGCCGGGAGTGTCATCCGACACTCCCATCACAGAGATGGGGAGCCCGCCAGCCGCTGGATACTGATCTTAACATCTGACAATCCAAAATGGGGGGGGGCGCCCCGCGACACACTGAAATGGGGGGGGCCTGTCCGGCGGCTGAGATAGTATGGGGCCCGCAGAACAAGGAGGCACTGAAGACAGCCCTGCAGGCACATCATGGGGCCTCGGACGGCAGTGAGGACCCAGCAAACAGAAAACACATAGGAAACAGATGAAGACAGAAGAACAGCCAGAAGAGGTAAGGGTAAATAATTCATTAAAATAATTATTATTTGTAGCCTAATGTTGTATAAAGTACTGTTGCAGCAATGCAGAATGGCACCCTCTATAGAGGACTACAAATCTCAGCACTACTTTATACAGAAATGCTATTGTTATATAAAGTATTGCTGGAATGTGTAGTCCTCTATAGCCTGTGCCATTCTGCATTGCTGCAAATATTAGGGCTGCACCGATACATCGGCCGCCAAAAGATATCAGCCGGAAATGGCACTTTTGGCAAAATGCAGAAAGTGCAATTTTTCTGATGATACAGCGGCACATCCCTGCTTTCTTTCCTCACCGCTGGGCGCTGCTCTGTGTCCCAGCGGGGAGGAGAGAAAGTGACAGCCGGCCGAGCACTGCGGGAGGAGAGCGCTGTGTTTGCGTTTTATTTTGTTCCTTAGGTCCGCCACTGAAGCAGGCTTATGTCAAAGCTGATGACTGGTGGGCAATTATTCATGGAGCAAAAGGACAGATGAACAATGTCAAGATTCACAGAATAAATGAAGCAGAAGCAGGGAGATCCTTTCAATGAAGGTCCTTCAGTGCAGATTCCTCTCCAGCATGGAGGACAGTAAGATCTCCTGCTCTAAATTCCTTTTTCTGCTCCTGTCCACCTGGGAGTTTCATATGTTCTGCCCAAATATACTCCTCCTTGTTACATTCTCCATGATATAAAAATTATTTTAAAAAAGCAGGGATGGTGGCAGACCCTCATAATGGCCACATCAGGTGTGTGGACCTGGGAACTCTACACAAGGGTGTCAGTAATAGAGTTCCTGATATATTTATGTATCTCT
>NW_017307418.1:98318-104164 GCF_000935625.1 Nanorana parkeri | reverse complement strand
GAGTCCTCTTTACTACACAATTAAAGGATATTGCCCATATACTGCAAATAATATAACAAAACCTTTATGCCAAAAAGCTTTGATTGTTTTCAGATACATGTTCCATTACTTAATCAGAAGGAGTACTAAACAAAACATATGATCGTTTAACAAGGGTAATATGCTGCTTATCATGCCCCTGTAATTACAGACACACTGTGTTCTAGTGCTCTGAAGTCAGGATTATCTTATGTACTGTGACAGAGGAGTGTGGGCTAGTTCTAATCACCATCCACTTCTGTGCTGATTGCTGAGACATTAACTACATACACTGGTCTTCCTTTCCATTTACTGCTATCTTCTAGATTTGATCACAGGCAGATAGAAAGTCACTAGGGTTGGGCAATTCTCAGCATACTAATTACCAGTGTTAACAGTTCCTGAACAGTCACACTTTGCAGACTTCCATTACCCAAACAGTGACTATTCATGTAATTTTTACAGGGCCAATGCTTTTGATTGTGTGATCAGTAGCTTTAAATGCCTAAATCAATTCTATGGTTCACCCATTCAGGGTAAAGCAATGCGTTTGCTTTAACACCCTCACCTAGTTCCAGTTCTAGTAGGAAATATCTAGTACTTCTGGGTATGGATGGGGCATTTGACTCATTTGACTGGTGCTGTGCGCCCCCCCCAAAAAATGTTTACTGGAGTTCAACTTGAATTGTTGTTGTATATCACAAATAAACATTGAATAGAGGGTGCACATGTAACATGGGATTAGCAAACATTTATGGGTTTTATTAAACAGAGGGCATATCAGAACCTGCTTGCCATCAGACTCTTTCTCTCTGACTGAAACTCTAAAGGATCCTATTTAAGCAAAGCAGATGGGAATAGTTTTGTGTGTGATACTCAGCGTGAGCTATTGAGCTCTGTAAGCAATATTTTTTTCTCTTTATTTTAAGATGATCATTAATAAACTTTTTAAAAGAGGAGCTAATAATTATGTTAAAAGTTGTTTCTGCTTGGCATAAATATGTATTACCAATGTATTATATCTACCCTAAAGTATTTCTAAATCCAAAACAGTTTTTTTTTTCATTTTGGATAGAGTAGTGGAGGGTTAAAATTGTCATTAATTGCTTTTTTTTGGTCATGTGGGTATTAGGTGGATTCCCCTTCAGTTCCTGTACTGCAGACTCAATGGAAACTGAGAGGATGCCTTGGATATCGAATATGAGTAATATCCCCTCTTAAACAGTTGTCGTGGGAAAAGTGTCCCTATTGGAAGATGTCCCTTTTCCTGTTTTAGAGGTAATTTAAAGGAGAACTATTGGGAGAGTAAAATGTACTGTGCCCAATAGTCTGAACCAGCGTGTTTTTAAAGCTGAACTTCAGGTATGAATTATTTTGCATATTTACATTGCGCCAGGTTTTCTCAATGTAAGTATGCATATGGCACGCCCATGGTGTCCCTACACTTTTCACCTTCTGAGGCTGCAGTGGGGGTTGGGTTGGTGGTGTAGTTGGAAGTTATTGGGAGGCGGGTGCTGGCTGTCCATGTTACCAGGGGGAGAGGGGGTAGGCGGTGGTGCACAATACCTCTGGCTCCAGCTCTGTCCGGCATCCCGCCCAGCTTACTGTGCAGGATGCCAGCTAGAGCACCCGGCTCAGCTCCTGGCACACAGTCATGTCAGTGAGCTAGGCGGGATGCTGGCCAGAGTGTCACCGGTTGCTAAGAGCTCTTCGCAACCTGGAATGCTCTGGCCGGAAAGTAAAAAGCAGGTACACCTGCTGTCCCCCTACGTGACCCAATGAGATGCCACTTGAGGCAACTGCCTCAGGCTGCTTCATTATATGGATGGACCTAGCCTTGCCGCTGAGTATCCTGTAAACCACTGTAGTAGCCAGAGCTACTACAGTGCTGGCCACCACCTACCGGGTCCTGTACTGAACTGAGCTGAGACGCTCTGCTCTGAAAACACAGGGAATCATTCACTCAGCACAGCAGCCATTGAGAGAATGCCTATCAATGAATACAAAGCATTATCTGATTGGACAAGGGGCAGATTATGGCGGAATAGTAGGTTTCTTGGATGTTGGGAAGCAAGGGTGCAGAGGTTGGGTAGATGGATAAAAGTTAATGAGGGGGTAAGGAAAACAGGACCTATTTCACTTCCTACACCAGGGCTCAAGAGCCAACATTTCAATTTATAGGAAAACCAATACCTATAATGTTTTTCTTTCAAATCAGCCACTGCAGAATGCTCCTCGGGAGGAAAAAATGTACACCTAGGGGTATATACTGTATATAAAACAGTGAATGTGATTTTCTCCAAAGAGAGATGAAGGTCAATGTGACATTTTGTAAAGAGAAATTACAGTCACTGTCATTTAAAACACATACACCTGGAAGATTTCCAACCAGAGAATGTTTGTGGAAAGTCACATTTACTGTTGTATAAATATGGCCCCAAGTGTTCCCTTTTGGCATTCATGTGTACAAGCCCAATATTATAATCTCTGGTGTACTTGATATTTAATTTTCACATATTACAATATTTAAGACCCCAGTGCTTGTTACTACTTCTATAGTGTGTGCCAGAAAATGTGGCCTTGTTGGCTTCTTCATTTAATTAACAGCAGGCCAATAACAGTACCCACTAATCAGCTGTCCTGATGATGATCTGGCATATATCTCTGTGTTAGAGCTTTGCCAGGCAGTTAAAGGCCAGTGCTTTTGTCACATGTGCAAGTTTCATTTTCCAGCAGTGCAAAAGGAGAATCTGGCACCAGAGAAGGACAATAAAAATACCCAAGAACATCATTTTATAATTACGGTTCCATCAGCAGCAGGAAAATCACTAACTAATACACTTCTAATTTCACTTTACTATAAGAGCAAGTAAATCATTCATAGGAATTACCAGTTTACCAGAATTTGTAATCTGTATGTTCTTGCTCAATTCCAATTTGTGTCTTACGTGGCTTATAAATTAATATCTACTAATGGCAGACTATATTAAAACTAGGCTTACTGGTAAATTAATTAGAGTAAAAAAAAAAGGTATAAATCTGTTTTGGTTGGGAAAAATAACACCAGCATCTATAAAGATGAATTCCGGATAAGAAAATATTGTCTTCAAGCAACAGGCATTATCAATTGAAACTTGGTTATCTTCTGAGACAAGACCAGTCATCCAGTCTTCTATATCTGAGCACTAATCCAGAATGACATTTTTCCTTTGTGCAAGAGCTTCCTGTAATAATGACCAGTCGCTGCTGTCTCTCTCCTTGTACGGGATGACTAGTCTTGTCTTAGCCCCCTCCTGTTATAAAGACCGGTCACCGCTGCTCTTTCTCCTTGTACAGGATGACATGTCTTGTCTCTGCCCCTCCTGTAATAAAGATTGGTCTAAAGACCTTTACCTGCTGCTCTCTCTCTCTCCTTGTGCAGGGTGACTGGTCTTGTCTCCGCCCCCTCCTGTAGCTTTCTGCAGGCAGTCTGTAATGGGTGGGGCCTGCTGGGTCCCTCCCACAGCTCTGCTCTCTGTACAGGCTATATACAGCACAGTGATGATGCCACAGCTGCACTTCAAGGTAATATTCAAAGGCATTTGGTGCAGACAGAGTGGATTTATATCTTTTGAGACTATTGGGGAACATATTTGAATAAGCTGGCCAGAGTTTAGCTTTGTACACCATCATGTGTTTGTTTCCCAAGCCCATTTTCTAAGATTTTAGTGTGTCCATAGCTTGCATGGATTAGATCTAACATGCTGAAAGAGCTGTGTACAAACTGGATGAGTATCTCTATATGGTAAGCACTAAATACAGAAGCAATTGTTAGTCTAAGCTTGTAAACACTAGCAAGGAAGCATAAAAGCAAAGATTCAGCAATTATTTACCAAGCTTTGAAGAGCTTTCCTGAAGCCCCTAAATTAGATGTATACACAAATGTTAGCAAAATTATGCTAAAAGTCTTACTGGGTTGAATAAATAAGGAGAACATATTATTATTTTTATTATTATTATTCTTATACAGGATTTATATAGCGCCAACAGTTTGTGCAGCGCTTTATAATATAAGGAAGACATTACAATCACAATACAATTCAAGACAAGATGGTAAGTAGGGCCCTGCCCGTAAAAGCTTACAATCTAAAAACATATGACGTTCTTGTCATTCCTTTGAGAAATGCTGCTCTGCACTACCTTCCATGCTAGACACTAATGATGAGTAAACTGGCCTGGGTTCGGTTCACTTGGACAGAACTCCATCTAAGCAAACCAAACCCAGATCTTCAGGTTCAGCATTCCTAAACTGCAACTGAATGGTGTTTATACAGATTCTGGAATGAAGGCTTCTGCCGGACCCTGAGGAGAGAGAGAGTCTTGACTGCTGAGATCATTCTGATTGTGACAGGGTTAATGCTAATCCATCCCGTCCGACAGTAATGGTACCTTATGAGAGGATTAAGAATTAAGGAGGAGAGAGGGAGGACTTATAAGGAAGAGAAGGTGGGCTTTCCAGCGTCTTGGAATACAACCATCAAGATGGACGACACCTGCCCACCCACCCCTTAAGAGTACTCCCCTTAAGAGTAAAGTACACTGCTTTATTTGGTGGTTTAACCTTGACAGCTTGAACATTCATGACACTAAGCCATTTCGGGTTCCTGCAGTCATTTGGATACTTGTCTGGTACTTATGGTGAAGACAGGTTGTCCTCAATGTTATACTTCCAAAAACAACCACACTCCAAGGGTCTTCATCAAGATAAAAGGTCTTTATTGAAAAAAACAAATACACACTGTGGAATAAATCACCATGTATGCTCAGCCTTTTACTTGTTTCACCAATCCGGCTTATTCATAGAGATGTTAACATGTATAGAGTCTAAATAAGCTGGAATGTTGAATCGCTTAAGAGGCCGAGCGTACATTGGAATTAATTCCACAGTGTGTATTTGTTTTATCAATAAAGTCCTTTTATTTTGGTGAAGACCCTTGGGGTGCGGATGTTTTTGGATGTGCTCATTGGAGGCGTTAGCATGCCTGCTTGCCTGCACCTGGGACGCGATCATGTTGGGAGCTGGCTTGGGAATATGAGTGGTGTTTTGTTATGAATCCTCAATGTTATACCTTTGAAATTAATAAAGATTTGTTTTTAACGATATTGGAAATTGAATAAAGCTGTGGCCTTCCCAATCCAACAGAGGTTTTGGTGTTTGTCCCATCTTTTATGGGCAACCATGGTAGGCGTAAGTGGTTATACATCAATCTATGATCCTCAGCAGTCAAGCTGTTTGTAGCTAGTTAACTGATCCGTAAATGCATGCTAAAACTAATATTCTTCAGATTAAACTTTGCACGCAAAAAATGTTTTTTGGGCCTTGAGCTGTATCTGATCTATAAACCAGCAGTTGTAGATGTACAATTGCCCAAAGGAACATACACAAATAATTCATATGTCTCTGCCTTTTACCCTAACACGAGAAATAAAACCATTTCCTTCTTGGATTTGTGATGGAAGCGAGGGCATTTAAAGACAGTGATGTACTACAGTGTTTAGTGAGTGCTTTTGGTTCAGTTTTAGACCCCCTCATCCTAACCAAAATGCCATAGTATGATGGTGAGATGGCTTGGACCACCTCACCATAACCAAATGCCATAGTATACCTTGTATTGGGTGAACTGTCTTAACTTATATTTGTCCCACTTCTACATGATTAAATTGGAGGTAAGATGCACACAGCTGAACCATGGTGATAAGCTTTAGGCCAGCTTTACACCTACAGTATGTGTTACAGTAATGCATGCTTAACACAACAGGTCCCCCTCTCCCCCAATAATATGCATTAC
>NW_017307418.1:96481-98297 GCF_000935625.1 Nanorana parkeri | reverse complement strand
ATTTTTTGGGGAGAGATGGAGCTTTCTTTTGGTGGTATTTACAAAACACTGGAGTTGTATTTGTTTACTATATATAGAACAAAAGGCTGAAAATTATTTTTAAAAAAGCCTTGCATATCTAATAAAAATGCCAGTACAGTACAAACAGTACAAACATCCCCAAATTACCTTTTTTGGGGGGAAGGTAGACACTCCAAGGTGATCTCATTTTTGGTCACAATGTTTTTGGTAATGAAGAAACATAGTGGTGCTAAGGTGGTGAGGCGCGCTGAGTCTTTAAAAGTTGCCCAGTGAAGGCAAGTCTTCTGTTATTAGTGGTAGATGAGTTCCCTGGAAGATGTGTGCAGATGTGAAGCACTTTTCACACTAAAGAACTTTCAAGTTACAGTAATATTTTTATCAGCTTACCTTTTTAAGCAATGTAGATGTACACTCAATCAATGATGTTCCTGTCTGTTACTTTTCGATTCAAAAGATCACTAAATCTATATAGTGCCATGACATGGTCAGCATCACCTTCTTCAGTTAAAGTAAATCTATGAAAAATTTATATATTTAAATACATTGAAATTCATACTAACAATTCATAATTGCTGTCAGGGATTTTCATATCACATGTACTTTAACTGAAGAAGACCGTGCTGACCATAACATGCAGTGCTAAGATTTTTTGTTAAATATATTGTACAAGTGATTAGGGCAGGTAATATTGATGCTTTTAATATGTCTGTGTATTGTGTATTAGTGATCTAATCTGCACCATTGTGAGAGGAAGGGAAGGGGTGATGTTTGTAAACACAGCCAGTGTTTATACTTGTGATCGCTGTGATTGGCTCACATCGATCAGTCATCCTGCGCTGCTATCTGACATTACCAGGATGTCCCTATTACTGAATTTGATATCCATTACTGAATATCAATTACATCACCCAGTCATCTTGATGACATTTCAGGGAATTGATTGATGCTGGATCTGCATCTTGGGACATTATTTTAATAAAGGACTTTTTCTAAGGTGTCTGTACCCCTTACTCATAGAGAGCCCCCTTTTTACATAGAAAGTTTACATAGAGAGCCCCCTTTTCTTAAAAGTGGCTTCCATATTCCAGTAAACCTTCCCCCCGTAGATCCCCACATCTTCTTGGAGACCAGATGTGGAGATGGGGGGATGTTAAGGGCCTATGGCCAGGTATGGTTCAGGAGGTTCCATTTCAAATCCATACCAGAACCCTATCAAAGATTAGCGTTCCAGGATAAAGACTCCTGACAAAGTTATACGTTACCCACTTTACCACATTTTTATACCTGTTTTCATTGAGCTTTGGAGTGGTTGCATGACCAAAACTGCCCACCAACTTCAAGGAATGCCAAAGATAGGATACCTTTGCACCTACACATCTTCCTGCTTAGAACACCATCCAAACTACGCTTCCTGTGGCCACTTATTCAGGAAGGAGGTGTCATTTCCCTCCATGTACTGTGTCTTATTGTTCCACGGTTCCACGCTGGCATGCCTTCATGAGACACTTGTTGGGACCTTGCCTTATAGTAGAGTATATACATATATATACATACAGATCTCAGAAACATCTTTTCCCTAGGCTCATTTGCAGGACCCACAAGGTTCTTTCCTCTGAGCTAATTTCTTACTTGACAAGCAAGCAACAGGAAAAAAGCTTTATCGATTAGGATATTTCTATGTGTTTTCCCATCTTCTTCCAACATGGTGTTATATAATATTTACTACAGGTTCCCTCAACCACTGAAATGCAACAACTAAATTAGCTGGGAACCTAACAAAAGACCTCTTGGACCC
>NW_017307418.1:62837-96301 GCF_000935625.1 Nanorana parkeri | reverse complement strand
CCCTGCCCCCCTCTTGCTCCTTAATGTATTTAGATTCTGAATCTTCTTAATGTTTAATATTCACAAGGCTTTTTGTGCTACTTATAAAATATTTTGCTTTTTTTACCCTTCTTTTTGTGTGACACTAATACTGCACAATGGACATTGCACATATATTTTAGGCAACCTGGTGACAGTAAGTGTTTGTACCAGTCCAATAACTTTGCTGGGCTGCTGTGGTGCACAGGGCCAGGGAGCTGTGACTTGAGCAAGGCTACAAAGTGGTGGTAGTTAGCTTGCTTTAGTGCCTGGCTGGCTGTTGCCTGGAAGCTTAATAAAAAGAAAAAAGTTGCTGCTGGGTTGTCCAAGGATACAAATAATGGGGTAAAAGAGCAAAAGGGAAAAGCTGTGCTGTTGTGTTGATTTTTACAGAGTAAGTTCCTGAAAGAGAAGTAAACCTGCTGGCCTGCTGCTGCTAACTGATCATCAACAATGCTTAAGACATATCATCATCCATGATGTCCCCAGCACAAGGAATAGAGAAATCATCTCTCTGCTTCTTGTGCTGAAGTCTTCCATTTTCACCAATAGCGACTAATACAGTCACCCAAGTTGCCATGGCTTCTCCTGGAAGTTTACCCAAGATACCATCCAATGGAATATCGGTGCACACTGTTCCCACAGTCAAGCCTGCATCTGCTTTCTGCCAGAGTCTTCCCAACCGTGGACTTGCATACACCATTTGGTGAGTATCTCTTTGTCCTCGTCCTTAATGGTCACACTCATTTGCACATTGCAGTTTTTCCTGTTTCCCCAACAGTGACACCTAGTCATCCTCATCCAGGCTACCTGTGTCTACTTCTGGAAGCTTACTCTTGCCATCCAAGCGACCATCGCTGTATTCATAGTCAAGCCCACATAAACCTCCTGCAGGAATCTGCCCAAGGTTGAACCTGTCTCCAACAGGACTTTGTGACTTTAATTTGTCCTCATTCTTAAAGGTCATGCCTGACTGCCCTTTGCATTAAGGTTTCTCTTTTTAATGATGACCATTTCAGGCTCAGCCACTTTCAAAAGTTCCCAGGTATGGCCATATTTAGCGTTTTTACATTCTGCATTAGCAATACATAATACATATGATCTTTTTCATACACACTAATCCAATCAGCTATGAGGGCCATCTTTCAAATATGTGCAATAAGGAAGGTTCAAAAAACAGTAACCCAAATCAGCCAATCAAAATTGATGGTTTAGGCACACAGCAGAAAAGACATGTAAATGATTGCTATGGGTTAACACCCTTTGCTTTTCATCTTTGCTCTTTGCAGTCCTAGTTTTACCATGCATTACTGTGTGTTGCATTGGGGTGTCATTCGATTCATACGCCACCCAAATGCTCTATTACAGAAGCAGGCAACCTCCCACACTGCAGATCACACAACATATATGACATGCATTGTGGTGTGAAGTTTTTTTTTTTTTTAAAGGTACATTTTTAAGTGAGTAAAGGTGCATTGTCATCCAATCAAAATGAACAGGCTGCCTAAACACATGCATGGTACCATTATAGTGCAATGCATCATCGGTATAGGCCCCCTCCTAATACGTTTAATTGGCTAATCCTAATCTAATCACTTGGATCTAAGAGGTCTATAGGAATAATTTAACAAAGATTTATTTTTCATTACATCTATACCAACAGAAACTTAACAGAATGACCACTTACCTAGCAGTTTAATCATTACAAGCACTGTGTGATTATCTTCTTAACACTGGCCTTACCTCGCTTTATCTGTCCAGCTTACACGCGGCTCCCTTGAGTTTCCATACATGGCACAACACGGCTGTCAGCAGCAATGATGGCAAAAGAAATTAAGGCTCAAATCTGACCTTGTTATCTCTGAGGAGAACACGGGTGACAATCACTAAGATTTATGGCATCTAAAGAAGGTTGTGTTATCTTCTTTTCATTCTTTCATACTGCAAGGAAATTCTCTGCTTGTTTTTTGCAGTAAACAACATGTGGAAATAAACATATTTACTACTTGAAAGTAGAATTTGAAAGCGATGTCCAAGAATAGCTATCTCTCTCCTTCTCCCTCTCTCTCTCTCATATAGAAGTGGGGAATGCCATTGTCCTCCACTGGGAGCAGAGACTTGGAGCTGTTTGATCAGAGTTCATGTGATCGGTCAGTTCTCAGTTTTGGAGTCAGCATGGGGCAATCGCAGTGCTGCTCACACCGCTGACCTACAAGTGCTACTATGGTAAACAGGCCAGCCATGATCAATGTTTTTTTCATTAAAGAGACCCTGTTACCAAATTAAAGAATTGCAGGTAAAATCACAGAAAGTGTTTTAACCTGCACCTAGGTAGACAGGTGTCCACACACGGGAGGCTTTTACAGGTGTCTAAAATGCCTTCATTGTACATATAATCTTAGGGAAAAATATGGTGCAATATATGATCTCGTGACACGGCCTCGTTAACAGAACAGTACAGGAGGTTGTAATATCCACTTACATAGTTACATAGTATTTGAGGTTGAAAAAAGACGCAAGTCCATCAAGTTCAACCTTTGTGTGTAAGTGCGTTTGTTTGTTTTGCATGCATTTGTTTATGTTAATCCCTGTGTGGTCTAGTATTTAAGTGTACCACTACCCCTGTATGTTATGGTGTCTGAGGAAGGTATCTTATTGATTTTTGAATGATTCAATACTTTCTGCTGATACCATTGCTTGTGGCAGAGAGTTCCAAAATTTACCCACTCTGAGTGAAAAGAAGCCCCTCTCTACCAATTTTAGGTGGTGGCCTCTAGTCCTTGTTATGGAGTTTACAGTAAAATGTTTAGTGCTGATGTTGCCATCACCACTAAACATTTTGTACAACAAAATCATGTCTCCTCTTAATCTCCTCACTTCCAGCGTGAACAAGTTTAAAATTACATGTGTTGCTTTAAGGCAGCCCATTCCTTTTTAATGGGCTGCCAACAGACTACAATGCACCAAAAACCTGTTCTCAGCTGTGCATTGGGGCGCACTGCAATGCACATGGATTTAGATGTGTTGGAGAGCCATTCAAAATGACACCCTGCACCACCGAGAGTGTGGTAATATGCATTGCAGTAACATGCAGCACAGCACGTATTACAGCAATGCGTGCAGCAGGAAGGGGTTAAATGGCTTTTCATAAGCCTTGTCTTTGTCCATATTTGTTATCTCTCTCTCTCTCCTTCTCTCTCTCTATCTCTCCTTCTCTTTCTCTCTCTCTTTCTCCCTCTCTCTCTCTCTCTCCTCTCTCTCTCTTTCTCTCTCTCTTTCTCCCTCTCTCCCTCTCTCCCTCTCTCCCTCCCCCCTCTCTCTTTCTCTCGCTCTCTTTCTCTCTCTTTCTCTCTCTCTTGACCATCTGGTTATCCGCCATTTTGTGTGAATTTTGGCCAGTCGACATGTATTATGTTTGCTGAAACAATAAGTATAGGCTTTTGCATAGTCACTATGACATGGGGTTGCATGATAAGACTTCAGGTTACCAAGAACAAAAGGGGCCACTAGAAGGACACCCTCTGCATTTTATCGCAATTATCGCAAGAAGAACAGACCTGACTTGTGCAATTTCCAAACTAGCCAATCATGTTAATGCTTGATCTTTATCCAGTTGTGTGTATGTTATAAAAGCTATACATCTATCTATCCATCCATTTTTTTAGAGGAAAATGGGAAGACAGCTAAATGAATAACCAAACAGAAGTGAAAGAAGCCGAAGCCTTTTCGGCTATTCACTGCAGTCATGTATGGCTACTTTTAGCAGCATTCGGCTAACTGCACCTCCCTTCACTTTGGTCAAACAGCCTCAGTACGTTGGGCTGAACCGAAAGGATGAGCCCATTTGACTTAGCAGATACAACATCAGCCAATCGACTCGCTCCACTCATTTTTTTTTCATGCCATGACAGCTCACTAACCTGAAATGACATGAAAACAAATTGTTTACATGCCATTTCAGGATAGTGAGCTGTCATGGCAGGAAAACAAATGGGCGGAGGGAGTTTTGATGTCACGACTCGCTCCACTCATTTGTTTACATTCGGGCCAGACCTGTCATTCTGCGGCGGAGGTTCGGTGTAAGTGGTCGGGACCTCGGCTGGCTGGACTTTTTTTTATTTTGGCGAGTCGGCAGCCGTTGTTCATCATGATTGATGTCGGATTACATCATTGAACAACGTGAATTGAACTGGATTACATCGTTGGTCATTTTTTTCTTTACAATAAAAGGCTTGTCAAAAACAATATTTTGCTTGATTAAAGGATTTTTTCAAGGTGTTGCCTGTTTATTTCCTTTTAGCTTAACTCTTTCGTAAATGAGTAGTGGTAACAACTACCCCTAATACATTCAAAATTTATGAAAGGGGGTACCCAGATGAAAATGACCCCCCCCTTCCCACAGACCCCCCACAAATACTGGTTAAATCCTTTGGCTGTTTAGTGAATAACCCCCACAGTCTTCCTGCCTTCCCAGTCAGGAGCAAAAATAATTGCCAATTGGCTAAGATCAAGGAATCCATTGAACTTATAAGAACCTGCCTTCCAATTTAAGAGATTTACAAAGGAATAACATCTTTGGTAACCTACTGTTTTGAATTATGTATGTAATTAATGGGGATTGCACATATTGCATACAGATACACAAGGGTTCTTAAAGCTGAGCTCCAGGCAGATATAAAAGACACACATTAATGAATCTTTAAATATGATTTTTAAGGCCCCATTCACACACGAATCGGCCTGCATGTGCAGCTCCGTGCTGCGTGCGGGGCCGTACCAAGTAGCTGCCGGGAAGGACAGGTGCTGCATGTGATTAGAACGCAGTATCCGTCCTTCTCTATGGGGCTACGCGGCCGTACGCCCCCCTACGCTCACCTCATTTGCAGGTCCGTAGGGGTGCTGGTGATCGTATTCATACGCCGCTGCAATGGATCCTGTATGCGTCCCTACTGACCTGCAAATGAGCTGAGCTTAGGGGGGCGTACGGACGTGTAGCCCCATAGAGAAGGACGGATGCTGCGTTCTAATCACACGCAGCACCTGTCCTTCCCGGCAGCTACTTGGTACGGCTCCGCACGCAGCATGGAGCTGTACGTGCAGGCCGATTCGTGTGTGAATGGGGCCTAAATATAAGCAGTGTGAGTACCTGAATTTGACTTAGCCTTTGAATTTGACTTTGAGCTTAGCCTAGGAGAAGGAGAAGCAGCACAAGGAACCAATCAAATGCCCTGCAATGCGAGGACCATGTTGTTAAGAGAAGAAAGAAGAGTGTGAGAGAGATGAGCTCATCCGTCTGCTGCTACCCCACTCTCTTTCCATTCCGGTCACAGGCTGAGGGAGGGAAAATGTGTAAATGTAACCAAACTACAAAAGAGAAAATCAGGTTTCCTGCCCTGCCAAACAAAGCTCTGCTGTGTAACTTGGTAACTTACCCTCTCCCCTGGCTGTCTCTCCTCACTCTCTCCTGCCTGTCTTTTCTCACTCTCTCTCCTGGCTGTCTCTTCTGACTCTCTCTCTCCTGGCTGCCCCTTCTCTCTGTCTCTCTCCTGGCTGTCTCTCCTCTCACCTGGCTGTCTCGCCCCTCTCCACTGGCTGTCTCTCCTTGCTCATCCTCCTGACTATCTCACCTTGATCTCTCCTCTCTCTCTGATGGCTGTCTCTCCTTGCGCTCTCTCTCTCCTGGCTGTCTCTCCTCTCTCTCTCTCCCCTGGCTTTCTCTTCTCACTCTCTTTCATTACTGTCTCTCATCTATCTCCTGGCTGTCTGTCCTGACTGTCTCTCCTCTCTCTCCCCTGGCTGTCTCGCCTCACTCTCTCCTGGCTGTCTTTCTTTGTTCTCTCTCCTTGTTGTCTCTCATCTCTCTCTCCTGGCTGTCTCTCAACTCTCTTTCTTCTGGATGCCTCTTCTCTCTCTCCCCTGGCTGTCTCTCTTCTCTCTTTTCTGGCTGTCTCGCCTCACTCTCTCCTGGCTGTCTTTCTTTGCTCTCTCTCCTGGTTGTCTCTCTTCACTCTTTATCCTGGCTGTGCCTCACTGCTCCCTCTTCTGGCTGTGTCTCCTTGCTCTCTCCTGGCTGTCTCTTCTAGCTCCCTCCTGTATATTCTCCAGAAAATAATTGTCATGCAGTCTTCGTATTGAGCTTAAAGAAAAGGTGGCAACCCTAGCCCATAAGCATGCATATAGCAGTGTCACCAGGTAAGTATCTGATATTACATAAGATTAATTTAAAAGAGCTTACTTTGTATGCATACTAATTACAGTAAACTTGAAAAACAGAGCTTTTCTTTTCTTTTCCTCGAGAGACACTTTAATATTTTCCACCAAGATTGCTTGTAGGCACATCAGGATCAGATAGAGATGTTGACTCTGGACAGCAGGAAACACATCCACTGTGGTGTAAGAATAATCCTTTCTTGCATAACAGGCTTTAACAACACAACAATGTAATATTTACAGACAGTCTAAAAAAAACGTACAGCATGTAACAAAGACTTTCTAACTGGATCAACAAAGAAGAAGAATGGTGACTCATAGACTTTAAAATTGTATGCATTTTCATTTATGTGGATATTTAAGGGAGTTCCCTTTGATAGAAAAGTTCCTTGAGAGTGAGGATCATCCTGGCATTTGGTTTCAAATTGGGTAAGTGAGAGGCGGATGCCTGGTAAACGAATAGTGGAGATCATGAAGTGTTTTACCTGCATGTATCGGAATAGTTTGGAGGCTGGTGGCCAAAGGACAATCGTAGGGAAGGAAATGATTTAATCTCTGAGGGGTATAAGCTTATGGAATTGCGTTAGTTCTGCTTTCACCCAGTTGTGGAAAGCGTGCAGTGATTCCATTCCCAGAGGGAAGGACAGGTTGCGGATAAATGAGAGAAGAGGTAGATGTGGAGATAGGTGCCCCCCATTTATTTAACACTATCCCAGAGTTAGCCCTGGTTCACACCTAGGTGTTTTTGACCAGTTCAAAAGGCACTTTTAACTGCCCAACACAAGAAATCCCATGATTTTCAATGGCCCTGGTTCACACCTGAGTAGCAAAATGCCAGATGCCTGAAAAGATACAGGAGCTTCTTTGGGCAGTTAAAAACACTTTTCCTCCCCATAGACTTCATTGGAAATGGCCGAAAATGCGCAACAGAAGCATGTTGCATATTTTCATGAGCGTTCTTCCGTTGCCCACAATGGTTTATGAGCTACCAATCAAAACGTGTGTCTTCATGTACACACATTAAAACGCGCATGCAACTGTGCACACTGCGCATAAACGTGCAAATAACCGCATGCTGCTAACACACATACAAACGTGCAAAAACAGTGCCGTCTAGGTGTGAACCAGGGCTCAAAGAGAGTGGTTGGTAATAGGATTGGATATAAAACGTCTGTCTTTGGGATGAAGCCAAAGGAGATTTTGGATGTGAAGGGGATCACAATCCAGTGCCTCCAGGGCTACCCACAAGGGGGTTTCAATTGCTGCATAGAGATTTGTGAGTTAAGCTAATTGGGCAGCTTGTTAATATTTCGTAAGATCAGTGACCCTCAGGCCACCTGCAGACTTGTGCTGGAACAAGATTTTAGGACACATGTGCAATTTAGAACAGAGTGCAAAGTAATTGCCAAAGAATTGAGGACTTTTTTTTTCAAGCACTACAATAAAATCATGTGCAGGAAATGTATAACAGCATTCCAATGAGGAATACAGTTAGAAATTAATGAATTCACCAATATTCATCCATCCAGTAATTCATGCAGATCAGGCTCAAAATTTGGTTTGCTGGCAAATACTGGCTCTATGAATAGGAAATTGGCAAATGTCGTTATTTTATCATTTTAAGAATGTTTGAGTTTACGTTGAGGGGGAAAACGTCAGCTTTAGTCCAGTGATGTAGGCTGCGATAATGTCCCCACCTCTTTCCCAGTAATCAGACTGCAAAGTTGTAACTTTGATGCAAGTCACAAGGTGACAGGCTCTCAGCAGGAGTAGAATTATGTCAGAGATTTATGAACATATCAAGGATAGCCATGATCATTTGCATGATTGTGTCATCTGTGAGGCAGCATCTTGACCTAGGAAGTAGTTGCTGTCCCTGGATAATACCTTAGCTGGAGACGTTCTTCTGGAGAGAAAATCAAATAAAGACATTGGGGTTGATTTACTAACCTTACACACCACGAACATGTATACACCTCTGTAGTGTGTTCCCTCCCAGCATGATCTATGGGTGGAATCTAAACACCTTTGTAGTGTGTACACACCCAGCAGGTGTGTTGTGCAAAGCCCTGCATGAATTTGCAAGGTGATGTTGTGTAAATTAGCTCTACATTGTGTTGCTTGCGTTGATGAATGCAGGAATGTAAATGCATGAGCTAACCATTTTTGTCTAAACTGTGAAGCAGCATTATATATGCATCATGTGCATGATTTTTCCATATATGGCATTAGTGGAAATATGCTTTTAGAGACTTTTTGGTTGATAAATACGTTTTGCTGTGTAAAAATCACACGCACCTAGTGCGTGCGTGTGTTTAGGTTAGTAAATCACCCCCATTGTCTCAAGAGTACTGCTATCTCTGTAAAAGATAATACATACTTACATACACATTACTTATTCAGTAACACTAAACTCGGGAGTTAAATCTTACAAATGCATTCCAGTGCCTTAAAGGTATTTTAAACCCTCAATTTTTTTGCATATATCTACTGCTAGCAAGCAGTAAAAGCCGTTTAAACTTACCTGTGTCTTCGCCACGCGCTCCAGTCCGAAAATGTGAACATTCTCAGGCGGCCGCAAAACACCTTGGGGCGGGTGCATGCGCAGTTCGGATTTTCGGCCGGGAGATGAGGAGAGACACAAGGTAAGTCTATGGACGCATGCAGACACCGTGGGACAGGAAGTGCCAGCAAGGACAGAGGAGTCAGTGCTGGATCGGAGAACTGCAAGCAGTGCTGGAGAGAAGGTTGAAAAGGACAGAAAAGAAGAGGAAGATTGGATTAAGAGACATAATTTCAGGTAAGTGCTTTAATTAACATTGGGGAAGGGAAAAACGTTTTTGACTTTAATGTCACTTTAACTATCAACAGAAATGTATCTTATTTGTGAATCACTCAGCTGTAGATCCTCAAACCATCTCTGAATTGGTGCCGACACTGTCCTTCTTTCTGGAGGGGGACTACTTTTGCTCCCCATGGTCGCTGTGTGTGTTGTAAAGTAGCCACCGCTCCAAGCTCACTCCTGTGATGGACTACAATCTCAATACAAATGAGTAAATTAAACGTGAGATTATAGTGGTGTAGCTTGGTTCGGTGACTATTTTACAACACACATAGGGGCCATGGGGAATAAAAGTAGCCACCCTCCAGAAAGATGGACAGTGTCACCACCCATTCAGAGATGATTTGAGGTAACAGCCAAGTGATACACACATAAGATACAGTTTTGTTAATAGTTCGGGTACTTGATTGCATTTTTAAGATTTAACTTCTGAGTTTAATGTCACTTTAACATATTGTTTTTATTATGTATTACAGGTATTTACATAAAAAATATATCTGATGCTAGGTTCATTTTAACCCTAATTTCTAATTGTACTGAAGGCAAATGATGGTACTACTCATTCTGATATCCTTGATACATATATACAGTATACTACTACTAATATATTGTTAGCTGTTTCCGTTATTGTGTCCACCCCTTGTACAAATTAATGATAATGTTTTTAAATCAGTCTCTGTGGAAGCCAGAACTTTTTTGGAATTAATCATAGGTTGACGGTAATCATCGGGGCATGAATAAAAATGAAGACATTCTGTCAAAGTGACTTTTCATATCCATCCCTAATGTCATCCATTATCACTTAAATAAAACCAGAAGGGTAATGAAAATGGCTTTTAAAATAATTATTAATGCCTCAGAAAAGTCAAAAAAGTGACTGGTAATTGTATGCAGGAAGTTTTCCACTAATTTGAAGGGGTACGTACCTTAAACTTGATGTTAAATGTCAACAGTAACGCTACCTTGCTAAAAAGCTTTGCAAGCAAAACAAGAGTGAGGAGGTTCTCCTGTCACCCTTCTACGGGAAAAAAAAGTGCTAATATTTTCCGAGCAAAGTCAGACAAGTCTGCATGTCACCGTCGCCTCTGTCTCCGAGCAGATACAGAGATTGGTTTCTAACATCCAGCATATTTTTGACACCATATAATCACGCATTCTTCTCAGGTGTTATTGTACGCTACGAAACAGCAGTTTAAAAGACGCTAACGCACAAATCAGGCTCAGCGTGATTAAGAAATATAATTAACAGATGAGCCTGAAGAGAACTCAGTTGTTTGGACATCCTACTGAGTAAAGCCGGCGGCGCGCTATCAGAGTTTGATCTGTCAAATCAAACAAATTTACTGAAAAATGTGCAGCGAGAGCTTACCCAAGCACAATCCTTTCACATTACGACAGGTAGACTCTCGTGCTAGCGGACAAAACCTGACGTTTTTTGGTGGGTTACCTGAGCTCGGCCCCAGGGACCCTTTGATTGCCAACAGCAACTTACTTAAGTAGCATTAAACACTCAAAATGTTTTTCAACAATGAATTTAGATCAAACAAATATAGTTTACATTGCCCAGCGAAGTGTCTCTTTACATTCAACATGTTTCCACACAGCTTCCCTGAACTTCCTGTCCAGTATAAAATCACAAGGGACAGTGCAGTCTCCTAGTAGTCAATCTACTAGCTTGGAGAATGGAGGAGAGGGGAGCAGGGGAGTCACTTGCTTTGCTGTGCCCGTGTGGTGGTGGAGACACACATACAGCTTACTAGCACACACAAAGAAGGCTCCATAGGACACTGCAATGGAAAGGAGCCACCCTAAAACAGGATATCAGGGCCAGTGTTTAGGGGACCAGCTGATTCTGCAGGACCCTAGTATTTTTAAATACCAAGGAGCAGATCACTGTCACTGGATCAGAAAGTGATCAAAAAATGTAAAATGTTGCATTTGGACAGGAAGAGTGGGGAACACTTTAAGTGGGTGGGACATGTTTCTATGGCAACTGTTTAAGAAGTATTTTTGCATTGGTTTTTAAAGCTGTTTGTAGATGTCTGTGTCCCTATTTGGTAGTGTGTCCCTCACTTCCAGAAAATTAGGGGAGACTTTCTGTCTATTTGACTGGTGTCAGACAGAACAAACAAACCGATTTTCTTGTAAAATGAGGAAACTTTAGGCAAGGGGTCTGTCACAATCACATAGAATTTACATTGATTGGGCCAATAGATTGGGCCAATGTTTTGTGTTGTCTCTAGGCACCTGATTAGTAAACTCACTTGTCTGGATCCATAGGAGTGTAAACTATTTGTCTAATTAGGAAAATCGACTGGTTTTGGGTCAATTGTATTTGGTTTGTTTTTTGGGCTCAATACGTTTGTAAATGCCCTTATACCTTTTGTTTTGCTATATACTATACATATCACCCTTGCTTAAAAAAAATTATATTGCAACTTACCAGTTTTTAGATAATGTGGCTACATTAGTTCTCTTTCTCATGCTTTTGTCTTACAGGGCTATTCACAAAGCAGCTGAAGGCAGCCAAGTGAATAACCCAGCCGAAGTGAAGTGAGTGAGTACGGCTGATTTCAACTGTGCATCGGCTAAAATCAGCTGTAGATCAGCTGCCTTCGGTCAGCTGAACATGCTCTGCATGGTCGGCTGAGCCGAAGTGCAGAAGGACTTTGACTCATCCGATCCAGCATCTGGATTAGCTGAGCCGAAGCTGCGGCAGCTCACTAGTTCGCCGAGCGGCATTCGTCTCAGCTATTCTGTTCGGTACCTCCAAGGTACCGAGCAGAATGAAAAATAAGTGAAAAGAATGTGCAAAAAAAAAGTTGCAAAATTATTTTTAAAATTATACAAAATAGGAAAATTAAAAAATATATATTTTAAAGAAAAGAAAAATAAATACATAAAAAAAACAATTGGGCAGAGCTAGCAGTGACAGCTAGCCCCGCCCAGCTGTCTCCTATTGGCCGGCACCTGCCAGAGTCTTCTAGCAGGTCATGGCCAATGAATAACAACTGGCGCCACGTCCGGCTCTGCCCAGTGGCTATTGCTTAATGACAGATCAGCATCCCCAAGTCATATGGGGGCACTGATCTGTCATTGCAACTGGGTGGAGCCAGCCGTGAGTTTATAGCTGGCTTTGCCCTGCTGCCATTTGCCTGGAGAATGGCCAGCCCTTCGGCAGGCCGTACTCCCCGCTTTGGTTGTCACTTTAGCTCAGTCGAGCCGAAGCATATGCCTACTGCTAGGCTGAGCTGCTCGGCTGCTGTACAGGCTATTGTGAATAGCCCGTACAGCAGCCCTTCGGTTCAGCTGAACCAAAGGGTAGAGGTACAAAATTTATATAGTGGAATAATTAAAATGAATTGATGAAAAATATATTTATAAGAAATATTTGGTAATTTCCTATTCTAGCTTTTTATATTGTATTACAACATTTAATTTTTTCTTCTCCACATTTTCCCATTTTTAATGGTTTATTATTATAGATCTTTTTATAAAATATAAAAAATTGATCTAGTAGAATATTTAATAATTTGTCTGCAAATGAAAAATCCCATGAAGATACAGAATATATAAGACATACAGAACTCTTTTTTTTTTCTAGCATTTTTTTTGCAGTGCAGTAGTTTCATTTCATTTTATTTTATTTTTTGTTCTTTTTAAATAGCTCACAGACAACTAGACACCTACCATATAAAAGGATAGATCAAACAGCAGCCTAATGGTGGAATTCAAGGCAGCAATCCCTTTCCTCGTGTTATATTTTGATCAATGGGCATATTAACTGTAGGATAAATCTGACATCTTGGTGAGAGAATATAATTCCCCTAACAAAACGGCTTAACAGCCCCTGACACTGGAAATCAGACTAAATGACATTATTCTTGGGAGCAGATGGGAGTGTTAAGTTATGAATCATGACTGTACTTCTGGATGTAGGTCACTGACAATGTCTTAGTCCATTAACAGGACTGTACGCTTCCACTGCAGGGAAGTGGGATACATACCGAGACGCTAAGAGAGAGCCTTTCACTGGTTTTATATCTTCTCTGATGACAATACATCATCAAGATAGGACAAGAGAAAACTTTTTGTTGAGGAGAAGCCCTCAACCTGAAGTCATCAATGTGCATCAAAAGGATTGCAAACGGAAGAATACTATGGGGGCTATTCAAGAATGAGCAGAAGGATCCAGCCGTAGCTTTGGCTGATCCTTTTGGATTACTTTGGCCGCCGGAGACCTTTAGTTCAGTTGAACCGAAGGGCTGCTGTACGAGCTATTCACTATAGCCCGTACAGCAGCCGAAGTGGTTGCCGGTGATATCAGTGGTTGCCAGGAGCTGGGCAGGATGCCAGGGGCACAATTTGTTGCAGCTATACCCCTGTAGCTTCCTCCTGGCAACTACAGCCCAGCTGGTTGCAATAAAACACTCCACGAGATAGCTCCATAAGCCAAACTAGGCTGGTATCCATAATTCCTGTCCATGTAACACCTGTACAACAAAAGGGGGGTGCTTCTGTCACGGGAAAGAAAAAGGCACTGGCAGCAATGAAAACATTGTTACAAGAAGGGATGAGCCGAACACCCCCCTGTTCGGTTCGTATTCGAACATTAGAACAGCCGAAATGTTCGAATACGAACTCAAACTTAATATAAGTGTATGGGGGTCGAATGTTCGACCCTCATACAGTTGCCGGTACATGTGATAAATATTGTGTACTGCCCCCTTACCTGCGCTGCTGTAACGGCCTCTGGTCCCCTGCTCCGTCCGCTCGCTGTCCCGGCCTCCTGGTCCGTCTGCTCGCTGTCCCGGCGGTCCGTCGGCTTCTCTTCTTCGGTCCAGCCGCAGCTCCTCTGCCCCGCCCCCCTGCCTCTACTTTGTCTGCAGGCTGGGAGCCATACCCAGCCTGCTATTGGATATTGTAAAATGCAATAGCCAATAGCAAGCTGGCTATTGCACCCGCCCACATGGGGGGACCTGATAGAGAACTTTCTCCTTCAGGCCCCTCCTCCGCTGAGCCCTGATTGGGCAAAGTCTTGCACCTGACCTGTGGTCAGGTGCAAGACTTTAACAAATCAGAGCATTAGTGGGCATTTTGTATTATGGAATGTACGTGGTCGAACAGACCGCGAACATTCCATAAAGTTCGGCGCTCGGCGAGCACTCGAACTGCCGATGTTCGATTCATACTCATGTTCAAATCGAACACTTAGCCCATCCTTAGTTACAAGTACTAAACCCCTCTTATCATTTACCTGGTGGAGGACCGATTAGCTGAGTAGGCCTCCCTTGCGGCTCTTGTCTCACACCCTTGGATGTGGAAACAGGGAGCAAGTAGACAGAGACAAGCACGGGTGCCAAAGTGTTCAGACACAGTGCCTGGTAGAAGGCTGGCAACTGGATCCCTGGAAGGATGAGCAGGGCTAGTGCACAGCTGTGATGTCAGCGAGGTTTGCAGCAGAAACTGGAGGTAGGTCAAACAAGCTAGGGGTCAAGCCAGAGATTCAGCATGGTACAGAAGGAGCAGGCAAAGCCCAGATAACAAGCAAAGGTCAGGGGCAGGCAGCAATCAGTCGAAGTCAGCAGCAATTCGGGTCGAGAACACAAGCACAAGCTAAAAGACAGTTCATCACTGACCCATTGGTTTAAATAGGAACATCTATTAGAGGGCCGTGAGTCATTTCCTGTGTGCCACTGTGTCTCTTCCTGTGCGCCACTGTGTCACTTCCTGTGCGCCACATTCTGTTGCGTGCGCATGTGTGCTAACACATTTCCGGGAACCTGGAAGACTGGGACCCGCGCATGCATAGTAGTGCGCAAGCTCCCGGCTATGGCCTTACAGCTTCTGTACGAGCTATTCACTAAAGCCCTTACAGCAGCCAAAGTGACAGCCAAAGTAGTTGCCAGTGATGTCAGTGGGTGCCAGGAGCTGGGCAGGATGCCAGGGGCACAATTTGTGGCATTTACGCCCCTGTAACTTCCTCCCGGCAGTATATCACATCCCAGCTGGTTGCAATAAAACACTCCACAAGATAGCTTCATAAGCCAAACTAGGCCGGCAGCCATACTTCCTGCCTATGTAACACCTGTACAACAAAAGGGGGGTGCTTCTGTCACGGTAAATAAAAAGGCGCTGGCAGCCATAAAAACATTGTTACAAGTACTAAACACCTCTCCACTCTAATAAAATGTTTTGTTTTTTTTTGTCTTTGTCCCCGTTGAAGAGATGTCCTGTCACTTTCTGTCCTAAATGGAAGTGAGGGAGAAATCCGCTTAATAGGTAAACAGATGGGAATTTAAACCTTACAGAGGCTCAACTCTATCCAATACAAAAACTATTTTGGCTGGATTAAGACTTTAATGTGGATGGAAGTTCCTCTGTGTGTTTGATTAAACCTTGTAAACAAATGGTGTCATTTCATATTTCCTTGGCAGAATGGGTTTAATTAATTTTCATTTATGGAGATACTACTGGTATATCCTTGGATATTACACCTTCGTGGCTTTCCCGTAGAGGCACAAGTGAATATACAGAACACACTTCAGATCTCCGTATTTATGCCTTAAACTGCACTATAGAGGTGTTGTCTTACTGCATGCATAAAACAAAGCTTGTATAGGTGGGACATTAAGTAAACATGAACAGATGCTATCAGTGACATATGGCCATCGAGGAGAGACAGAACTTTCATTACTTGCCCATACGGGCTGTAAAAATGTAAATAGCATAACTTGAAAGATCAGCAAGATACTCTTGTTGGAACTTAGTTGAAAAATTGTGATATATGCTGATGGCACTAAAAACATCCATTCGAGCACCATGACGGAAAGGTAATATTTTGGCGTCCTACATTTCTTTTTACGGCCCTACAACTAATACTTTACTGCGCGCCTGACGTGTATAATAATTCCAACCATCTGCTGTTCCTGGCAGCTGGAAGATTACCTATTCATCATATAGGAAGAACTGACTTTTGCATTGGGCCTGGAAGGTCAACCGATAACTCACAAAAACATTTATAAAAAACGTTTAACCGCATCATCATTGTTATTTGCAGATATCTGAAAGTTTGCAAGTCAATGCCATCGGCAACAGATATCTAACCTGGCACTTAGATTCACCCATGTCTGGTGTCTAATAAATATCTACATCCTTTCAGAGCTAATCGGTTACCAGTAATACCTGGAGCTGGATGGACATCAAGGAACAATGCATTTGCTCTTAGGCATCTGAATCTTCTGCAGAGTTCATGACTCTGTTCACTCTTTAGTTCACTCGCTTAGTCAGCGATGTCTGTGGGTATCTTATATACATTAGATCACGGCTCAAAATTTCACGTACTGAGCTACTAGCCAGGCCTTAAGAGTTACTCACCACCAGTTGCCACACCTAATCCCTTCCCTAGCCCTAACTCCGCCCCTAAACACACCAGCGCTGTAATGCACATTACAAAGCTCAGTACTGTAAGTGACACACATTACAGAGGTCAGTAGTGCACGTTGCAGAGGTTTATAGAAAAGAAGTGTAATAGCACTAATCTATCACTAGTTGTCAGGAATATACTTAAGATACTGATGTGCAATACATAACAGTGGCTGTGGCAGCACATAATGATTACATGACATAACCGTAATGCTCAAATTAGAAGGAGATAATTAGAAGGTCTATGACATACCGCAGACCTCAGCAGATGTTCCTTGTACACTGTTATCAGGGTCTATTGCCCAGGTTGGATCTTTTAGCCTTTTTAATTCCAAAGGTTGCTGATAGGTAAGGGTAATCTGTCTGTTTTTGGCTATGCACAGACAGATCTTTAAAAGAGTAGGCTATCTATATAAAACCAAACT
Organism: Nanorana parkeri; assembly: GCF_000935625.1. Taxonomy (NCBI): domain Eukaryota; kingdom Metazoa; phylum Chordata; class Amphibia; order Anura; family Dicroglossidae; genus Nanorana; species Nanorana parkeri. The sequence goes on along the minus strand of NW_017307418.1, from coordinate 79,381 downwards.
TAACAGCTAGATATGTTAAAGTGGATCTATAGTCTAAGAATGGGACATTACTAACACGATGGCTTATATTTCAGAACAGGCTCTGATTGCAGGTCTAGATTTCTCACAAGGTCAACCAAGGCCCGGCTTCGGGGCAGCAGGGAGTAGAGGGCCAGCAGGGGTGTGGAATTCCTATCACCCGATGCCCGTTACATGCAGTTCTGGGCTCCGGACGGGTAGTTGTTTTCTACATTTTGCCCTGCTTTGGGCAAGCAGAGCTAATGTACAGCGGTGAAGCCGCCACTTGTTTTGTATAAGTCATTTTTGTGATGTCGCAGTGATCGCTTGTATGCAGCCTGCATGTCTGCCATTCTCAATGAGGGGGGAGTTTGGCGAGTAAGGGAGCGCATTGAGGAACCTGGCCTTGGGGCAGCAGAGAGAGTAAATCCGGCCCTGTCTGTATGTCTCTTTTGCAATAAATGCTTTCTACCTGCCTGCTATCAATATTTCTTGTGACAGTACACTGAGCAGCATATGAACAACTCAGTGTACATTCTGGGCATAACATGATGCCAGGATGAAATTAACTCCTGTGCACATTCATGGCCCTTGGCAAATCAAGATGTTTAAAAACAAAGATGATGTCAAGGGCAGCAAAGGAGCTTACAGACAGATGATGCACCTCTAAAGGGGAGGTAATTAAAGAAGACTTTAGTTCTGCTTTAAGTTGGTCTTGAACCAACTTAACTGTATACAGTGCTAATCCAGAAACAATTAGTGTGACCTTCTTTGCTGTGGAGTGTTGTAAAGGTGTGTAGATCTCAAAAGTGACTAAACATCAAATACATATGTATTTTAACTGTGCACTAAGATGTTTGCCGTGATTTTCACTGTAATTTTATTTTGAAAAACAGCTTATGTAAGTACGTAGACTCAGCTCTCAGCAGTGGCGTAACAATAGCCATAGCGACCAAGGCGGCCGCTATGGGGCCCGGGCACAGGGGGGGCCCGACTGATGGTCTCTATGGGTTCGAACGTGCCGCTGTTCAGATCACCGTGATCTGTGCAGCGCTGCGTTCTTCTCCATAGCCGCTGCTGAGTCAATGAGAGTCAGCAGCGGCGGTGGAGGAAGCGGGACGTGGCGGGGAGGAGGCGGGGGCCCGGGGGCAGCATCAGAGAAGGAGGTGGGACCGGTGACGGAGGAGGGGGCGGGCCAGGCGACGGAGGATGGAGCAGGCTCGGCAACGGAGGAGGGAAGACGGAGGAAGAGGAGGCGAACAGGTAAAGAGTATGACCAGAGAGAGTCTATGGTGGGCTCTGCAGGGTCACCCTCAGATGAGCTATGTGGGCTCTTCAAGGGGTGTAACTAGAAATCACAGGGCCCCATACAAAATTTTTCTATGGGGCCCTGTGATTTCTAGTTACGCCCCTGGGTCTCAGGTTAGTTTTCTGAGCTAGTTAGGTCTTGTTGCAGTGTACAGTGCTATCAGTCTAACGTTGGATGGCTTCTGAAAGAGGACGAGAGCAGAGATGAATTTTTCATCAATTGGGATGAATTTTGACCTTAAGAGTTTGCAGATGCCCCTTTATTGTTATTTACTGGGATAATTTACTTACCAAACAGTTATTCTTAAATAAAGACATTTAGATTAATGGCCTAATGACCTGGAAGTGTGGTCTACCAGTGGGGCCAAGATCACAAGTCTAGCTGAATAGTATTACATATCTTTGTGTCGGATAAGAGAGTTCACATATGTTTATTTTAAGCTGCTTTCCTAGCATTCAGGTTTAAAGTATTCATATGGCTAAGCTATGGCAATTTTAGAATTTGTATATTCTTACAAACAAGAAATTGGATTTAAAGCAGGTCTGCACTGATTTTTGTAGCAGGCATTGTGGAGAATCCATCCCTAAAGTTTACACCAGAAGAAATTAAGTAATTCAAGTTATTCTCTCAGCTTAGCTACCCAAACATTGTCACAGCAGCATAGCTACCCATACTACCCTTCTAGATATGATTTCTTAGCAGCTTAGCTACCCTTGTCTGTCTTCCAGCAGTGACTCAAAAGTTCAGCTACCCATATTCCCCTCCTAGAAGTGACTCAGCAACTTAGCTCCCTTTCTCCACCTCCCAGCAGAGACTCACCAGCTCAACTACCCATGCTCCCACCATCCAGCAATGACTTAGCAGCTCAGCCCCTCCCACTACCCTCTCCCAGCAGTGACTCAGCAGCTCAGCTACCTTGCTACCCCTTTCCTGAAGTGACTCAGCAGTTCAGCTCTCCCTGTAGTAATGCAGCAGCTCAGTTATCCATGCTACCCCTCCCTGCATTGACTTAGAGGCTCACCTCTCTGTTCCTCTTCCCAGAAGTGACTCAAGCAGCTCATCACTCACTGCTCCCCCTCTATATAGTGACTTAACAGCTTGGCACTCAGCTACTCTCCCTCTCAGCACTGACTCAGGAGCTTTTTAGCCATCTTAGCTGTAATGTAAACACAGAGCTCTGGGAGAGGAAGCAGAGTGATCTCTGCTTCTTCCAGAAAGACAATAACCACCTCATTGCATCTGCTCTGAACTTCAAAGATAAATTGCTCCACAGTGCCTACAGCTAAAAAGGTCCATGAGGGCTTGTTTTACTGCTTCTTAAAAACAAGCAGTAAAAGCTTGAATGTCCATGGCCTGGCTACAGGTTTACCTTAAGTAGCAGGGCCGTCCCTTTAATGTTGTTGTTGCAGCATCTCTTTGGGTCATGTGATGGAGGTGGCAGGCAGAGCGGCATCTTTGTTGTATTGTGCCTGCTCTGCTGTACAATGCAGCTCTCTTTCTAGCCAGATTGCTAAAAACCGGATGGGGAGATATTAAGGGTCTTACACATCTCCCCGCCCAGCTCTTAGCAACTTGGGAGGCTCAGACCAGCATCCCACCCAGCTCCTGGCTTAGTGATGTTGCCAGGAGCTGGATGGGATGCTGGCCAGAGCATCCCAGGTCTGCAGATGGCCGCGTCACTGTCTTGTACCATAAACCCCCCCTCCAGCCTGAGAAAGCATCATTGTGACATTGAGACAGCATTATTGCTACGGTGTCCTGCTCAGCTCCTGGCAACCAGTGACATTGCCAGGATGTCGGCCAGAGCATCCCAGGTCTACAGAGGGTGGTGTCACTGTCGTGCACCACCAATCCATCCCCCCCTAAGGACGGCGTCACTGTCATGCACCATCACCCTAGTTTAGGGACACCACAGTTACTATGGTGTCCTGCTCAACTCCTGGCAACTAGTGACATTGCCAGGAGTTGGGCAGGATGCCAGCCAGAACATCCCAGGTCTGCAGAGGGTGGCATCACTGTCGTGCACCACCAATCCATCTTCCCGAGGACGGCGTCATGCACCACTACCCTAGTTTATGGACACAGCTGTTAAAGGAGAACTATGGGGTTAAGGATTTTCCCCATAGTTCTCCTTAGGGTAACGGGAGGACACAAACTAGCGTACTCCCATCACCCTAGGCTCAGTATCTAGAGGCAGAGCCAGCTGTACCCGCCCCCTCTCCCGTCCGATCCGCCAGCCAGAGCTGGCGTATGAGATGAGTGAAAAGCACCCACCTCATAGTTCTCCTTTAAGTTGCATTTACAGAAAAGCAAAACACTGCGGTCCTGATTAAACATCTACTTTCTGTGGTCCCTTTTTAAGCACCAGGACCATTTGCAATATATGAGGAATGTCTTCAAAACTTTTTTTTTCTTCCTATCAAATTTGACACAAACGCACACGTTTTCTCTATTTATAAACTAAAAGAACTATAAAAATTCATTTCCTGCAGATTATGAATTGACTACAAACAACAAACGACTTAATCTGATTGTTTCCTTCAGCAAGAAATTTCATTAAAGCCTCAGTTCCTCTATGTGGATGTCTCGCTCTGTCTCTGGTCCAGGATGCCTTGTGCTTAGCTGGTTTGATTTGAATACAATCTCCTCCACTCAGCGAGGGTTTTTGTTTGATGAGAATGTATGCCTGATAGCTTCCTGCAGCCGAGAATTTCACGGATATGTGTTTGAACTGGAGATAAGAGTATCCAGGAGGAAAAAACAGGCAGATATTAAAGACTTATACAGAATCTAATCATTCCTAACTGCACAAAAACAAACACAGACACTTTTGTCAACTTAAAAAAATAGACTCTAGTTTTAGGCTCTAGTTGAAAAAAATGACGTACATTTGTTTGTAAGAAATGTTCTCACTCAGGTGAAGTAAAACACATGGCACATCACACGGAGCCGCTTTGTTTGCAAAAGACACAAACAACAATAAACAACCACAGCCATATATAAATGATCACCATTTAATCCAGTAAGGCATTCATTAAAAAATCTTCAAATGCATTCTGAGCACAGCCTAGTACAGGTACCCTATGATGTCTTTATACTAACTGCTTGTATCTTGTGCAGCAGGACTGTGGAGAAAAGAGGGTGAGCCCTGTAAGCCAGTCAGGCTCTGTTGGCATGTACAGAGGACAGTAAGGTAGACCTTGCTGACAGGAGGATAGGGCTGTATGATGACACCTCCAGTGTAGGGTTGCCACCTGTCCAGGATTCACCTGGACAGTCCAGGTTTTGAGTCATGTACAGTATGTGCTGTGTCTAGGTTTCAAGTCAGCTGAAATCTGGACCCAAGATGTCATGATGTCAGGCAGACAGAGGCAACCAACTCCCTCCTTTCCCTCTCTCCTGGCTTTCTCTCCTCGCTCTCTCTCTCTCTCGTGGCTGCCTCTCCTCACTCTCTCTCTCCCAGATGTCTCTCTTCTCTCCTCTCTTTCCTGGCTGTCTCTCCTCTCTCTCTCCCTCTCTGGCTGTCTCTCCTCTCTCTCTCCCCTGGCTGTCTCTCCTCTCTCTCCTGGCTGCCTCTCCTCACCCTCTCTCTCCCGGATGTCTCTCTTCTCTCCTCTCTTTCTCTTTCCTGGCTGTCTCTCCTCTCTCTCTCTCCCTCTCTGGCTGTCTCTCCTCTCTCTCTCTCTCCCCTGGCTGTCTCTCCTCTCTCTCCTACCTATCTCCCCTCTCTCTCCTGGCTGACTCTCTTCATTCTCTCTCCTGGCTGTCTCTCCTGTATATTCTCCCAAAAAATTGCTATACAACGCTAGAGTGTTAGGGTGCAACCCTGTACACCTTAGAGAAAAGACAATGAGGTGTCATTGACATCAAAATTACCAGTAGGACATGCCTCTTCAGGCTCCTGTAGACCAGCAAATGCAGCTTGCTTTCTGGTGCATTCAGCTAGAGTCTGAGATCAGTTTGACACCTCTGAATTCCATTACATGTTTATTTAACATACAGTTGACCTCCTTATGGCATGTAATTGATCTCCTTCTAAGCTGCGTGAAGCTGCTTCATGCTACTTTTGCATTCTCATTGTCTTGTATCGGCATAAAAGCAGTTTCAATGCAAACTAATGACCATGAGCACAGGCTCTTAGTGTGGAAAAAAAACTATAAGTAAGAATGGGCTTTTCAGTGATACAAATTCTAAAAAGTGTAAGCTGGAAGCTGTAAGCTGGAACTCCTGTTACATGGGGGGGGGTGGAGGACGGACCGGCCGGCTGCAGACTTTTTACATGTCATTTCGGCTACAGCGCTGAGATGACATGTAAACGAACAATCGGCTTCTTCATCCGCAACTTCCCCACAAGGACACCGCTGCCGCCCTCTGCGCCCTGCCGCCTCGAGGCCGGGCCTCGGTGGCCTTGTGGGAAATGCGGGCCTGTATATACCTGTTGTGTCAGCATGAAATGTGTGGAGTAGAGGACCATGTTTCATTCTTCTTTTCCCTTCTCATGCAAACATTGAAAAACTGAGGGAAAAAAAAGAAGAAGCATGTGGATTAAATGTGGAGGAATCAGCGGCAATTGGGTATTGTTTGCAGGTCACCACTGACTGCAAATTGACTCAGGATTGGCAGTCTCATTACTCATCTTAAATCTTGAAATACTTTTCCATCTTTATTTTTTTCTTCCACAGCACTGAGCCAGTCTGCTTGCATCCTGTAATTAGTCTGTGTCTCTTTAAAAGCTTTGTCTCAAGAACCCTTAACATATCAGCCATAATCTTATCCACCATCTAAGCAATTCATTTACTGAAATCATTACTGCCAACCTGCTGATTAAGAATGGTGTTAACAAGCATTAAAAGCAGGATGAAGAATGGGAGGTTACAGGAGCTGAGATAAATTAATAGAAGAGGTGTGGGAGAATGAAATAAAGAAAAGAGCCGCGAGCAGCCAGGGGAATATGAGAGAGATCAAGGGAGGGATTGAACAGTGGAAGCTGATTTCAAATGCTATTCCTACACTGGGATTTAATTAAAGAGTCCAAAGTGGAATTTCTTGAAACTGCAGTCCTTTAAATAGAAACTCCAGCAAACAAATAAAATGAATCAGTGAATTGTTAATGTCGATCAGAAAACCTCACAGCTGTTAGGGAATCCACTGAAGGTATCAATCTGAGTTGTAGTTAATCCACTAATAATTCAGCTGGCTGTCAGATGGGGCTGCAGTCTATAGAAATGAAAACAGGATTTTTGTCTTACCTGCAGGGGCGTAACTAGAAATCACAGGGCCACATAGCAAAATTTTGTATGGGGCCCTGTGATCTCTAGTTACACCCTTTGAAGAGCCCACTTGAGATCCCACACAGCCCACCTGAGGGTGACCCTGCAGAGTCCATTATAGACTATCTATGGTGGGCTCTGCAGGGTCTCAGGCCTCCTCTTCCGTCACTGGGCCCCGCCTCCTCCTCTGCTGCCGTCCCTGGCCCCGCCTCCTCCTCCACTGCCGTGTTCAGCCTCCTCCACAGCTGCTGCTGAATCTCACTGACTCAGCAGCAGCTGTGGAGAGGAACGCATCGCTGCACAGCAGCGCGTTCCTCTTCAAAGCCGCCAGTGACAGCCAGCAGCATGAGATGCCATAGCTACCCAGGCGGCCCGCACGGCATCAGGGATGTCCTGGCCGGGCCCCCTGTGCCCCAGGCCCCATAGCGGCTGCCTGGGTCGCTATGGCGATTGTTACGCCACTGCTTACCTGCAAACAATGTTTATTGGAGTACATCACAGAACACAGGGAATGGATGGGATAATGCAGCTACCTTCAGGTGATTGGGCACTGGCAAATCAAAGCTGATAGGGCAGCTCTGTACTCCCGGCGGCAAAAGTCGCCGGGAGTCTGTTTAAACAGCCCCGATGCTGGCGACGTACACTGTACGTCGTCAGTCACGAAGGGGTTAAGGTTTTTATACTATGTGGCATCTACATTTGTTCCATGGGGCAACTGAATGAGTTATATGCACTGGCTTCCACTCGCCCAGAGGATACAATTCAAAATATTAACAGTCGCTTATAAAGCCATCCACAACTCTGCCCCCGGCTATATCTCAAACCTTGTCTCAAAATATCACCCTAACTGTCCACTCCACTCATCCCTAGAACTCCTGCTTTCCAGCTCCTTTGTCAACTCCTCCCATGCTCGCCTCCAGGACTTCTCTAGAGTCTCCCCCATCCTCTGGAACTCTTTACCCCAACCTGTCCATCTATCTCCCACCTTGACTGCCTTTAGGCGTTCGCGTTCCCTAAAGACTCATCTATTCAGGTTTTGACATTGTATTGATTTTAACTATTGGAGATGTCACATATTGTGTTGGGATAATCACTATGCACTTTAATGTTTGGTTTTGTATAAGCTTTAGATTTTTGAGCATAGTGAATTTATTATTTTTAGCCATATAGTGTATGTACAGTATATGTATCATGAACTATTACTTATGGAATCTAAACAGACTTTTCCATACCTCTTTAGAATGTCATTAGTGTCTGTTTTATATAAAGCAAATTGTCATTTCACCTTCTTTGTTCTTTAATAAGAAATCAGCTATTTTTTTCCAGATAACACACATTGTCAAGTTGTCAAGAAGAAATTCTACAAGTTGTATGCTCCGAAAAAGGCTGTGATGAAGGTTGCCACTTGGTTGTTATAAATGGAATTTGTTGCCAATGCTATTAATAGGTAAGAGATCATATGGCCTTCATCTTTTCACAGAAAGAATGGCAGCTCCACTGAAAAAACAGAAAACATAAGTTTCTTACTAGAAGACTATGAAAGCCATTCACTGACAAAAATATATATATATATACATTATTATTATTATTATACAGGATTCATATAGCGCCAACAGTTTGCGCAGCGCTTTACAATATAAGGAAGACATTACAGTCACAATACAAATCAAGACAAGATGGTAATGAGGGCCCTGCCCCTGAGGGCTTACAATCTAATAGGGAGGGAGAAGTGATACATGAGGAGGGAGATTATATATATATATACAGTATTGTGGGGATTATCTCCAAACGGTAACACATTAAGGATGCATCCACTCGCTTAAATCTTCATTTAAGGGCTTCCTTGCCCATTTTTATTAAATGAAAGTTCACAAAACAAAGCAATCACCCTCGCAGGGGTTCTTTAGTGTCTCTTGGCAGCACCTGCCCATCCAGCCTCCTGGCTTTACATTTGCAGCACCGCTGTTCCGGCCTCAGACCTCAGGCCACTGTCTGTTCCTCCAGACAGCCTCAGTAGTGTGCTCACCTGCACACTGGGGTTTTCTCAATCCGCAGCAGCCTGCTGCACTGGACTCCCTTCCTCCAGCCAGTCTCAGTCGTGTGCTCACCTGCACACTGGGGTTTTTTCAATCCGCAGCACCCTGCTGCACTGGACTCCACCCTGACTCCTGCGTGGAGCTTTCCTGTCTCCCAGGTGGAGCCCTGAACATCAGTCAGCACCCTTTCCATAAGGGCTGTGCACAGGTGTGCAACAATTAAACCACGGACTGGAAATCTCATCCCTCCCAATTCTCTTTGAAATCCCCCAGTTCCAGAATCCAATGCCAAATCCACAAAACCTGGAAGGACCTGCAAAGTCAGCTTTTTCCCAATACAAGTACTTGCTTCCTGGAATTTATATATATATATAAAAAAATAAAAGATATTTTTAGTTTGCATTTAGAGTGTAGAAATAAGCTTAACGAGTTTTAAGATTGTCCTTTAATAAAAGAAACGGTGCAAAAAATATATTAATAAAAAGAGACAAAATATACTGTATATACAACAGTAAAATAAAAGGGAATAAAAGGTGAATACTTAACACTCCTGGCTTTAGGACTTCTGACAGAGTTCAGAGATCAGTAAGCAAAAGAGAAGTCTGAAGGGCTCTTCTCCAAGCAAGCTTTAACAGATGATGTCTAGAGATTAAAGGGGAACTCTTCTGCGATGTTAGGACTTCTTGATGTTACTGGAGTTTCTTTCTTGATATTTCAAAACAAGAGCCTCCCTAGTTGCCTTGGCAGTGTCTTGTTAGCCCTCTAGGAGGTGTCACGGAGCTGTCCCCTAGGGCAGGGCTGGGGAGGAGGAGGGACAAACCTTAATTTTATACGCCCAATTCCAAATCATGAAATGGAGCTGATATTGTAACTCAGGTTTATGACTTTTGGGTGAATGCCGGGTCACCTGGGTCATTACCTCTACCAGACCTGCTTGTGTTTATCAACTTATCCACTGGTAATAGATGAGTGCCTGGTGACATGCTTTAATTAGGGGCAGCTATGAAAGGTTAGAGGTGATTTGGGACTCTCACTAGTGCTGGGCAATAAAGATCACAGGTCAGATAAACATATCTCTGTACTGTGGAATGTGAAGTGACCTGCTAATAAAATGACTAAATGAAGGCCTGCATTTGCTCTGAACTGGGGGACAAGAGAATGCTATATTTAATATTATCACACTCAAACCCCCTATCGTCACACTAATTACTCTATGTCCAGGCCAAGCTCCTCAGCCCATCCCTTCAACTCCTTGCATAACCTTTTAGATAGCTGCTGGGGGGATTGAAAGGGAATGCTATAGCATGCCGCTTGAATGACAGCTTTTGTGACATCTGTGCCCTTTCAGTTTTTTCCTCCATCTTGTGATAGAGGAAAAAGGGAGCTTAAAGTGACATTAAACCCTCAGATTTTTTAACATAAAACAATACTGTAATGTGTGCCTTACTGTAATCCATGGTTGTTTCCCTTCTCTTTGCTGCTCTTCCTTTTAAATCTGTATCTGTTCTCATGCTGGGCAGAACTTCTGTTTTGCAGCAGACTGCCTTGTCTCTGAAATGGATACACGGTGTCTGTGTGTAGGTTCACAACCTGAGCCAGCACTACAGGAAGAGGCACTCAGCTGCAAAGGGAAGTTCTCCCCCAGCATGAGAAGAGATAAGTATTTAAAAGGAAGAGCAGCAAAGAGAAGGGAAACAACCATGGATTACAGTAAGGCACACATTACAGTATTGTTTTATGTTAAAAAATCTGAGGGTTTAATGTCACTTTAATGGACCCATGCTTGGTCTATGGGTGGATTTAACCAGATGAGTGTAATTTTACATCTTCTCACCTCTCATCCATAACATTTCGATACAAAACCTTTTTTTTTGTTAGAGCTAGACAGACTTGGGGGTAATTATAAACACACACAAGTCCATTTATATTGCCTTCTCCCATAGACTAAAGCTGGCCATACATCTGTCAATTTCCTTTGTTCAACCCGTGGGCTGAACAGAAGAAATTGACGGGATTCCTCCATCAACACAAACAGCGCGTCGATCGAGAAATCGCCTCTGTTTGCATTGTATTCTGACAGGTGCTGCTGGCACCTGTCAGAATACTTGATCAGAGCAGGCAGCTCATTGGCTGCCGGCTCCGATTGTACAAAGATTTTATAATGTTTTATAATAATTTTATATGATCTTTGAAACCCGGGAGATCTGTCTTGATATTTGTTACTATAAGCGTGACTCCTTCTTTCCTCTTTGTGTTGACATTGTACAAAGATTTTCCAGCCGGCCCCTTCGATCAGCTTATTGAGGTACGTCGGCAGAAAGGGAGTCGATAGCCCCATACACTAGCTGAATTTTGGCTGGTGCATTTCAAACCGGCCGAAATTTGGCCAGTGTATGTGGACCTTAAAGTTGGCCATACACTTTACAACCCTCGCAAGACTCTTGTCTTGCGAGGGTTGTAAAGTACTTAAAAAAATGTACGATCTGCCCATCGTGGACAGGCAGATCGTTCTTGCGATCATCACAAGCCCGCCCCCTGAGGGGCGGGCTTACGATGACTCCAATGAGGGGCGGGCTTACGATAACTGCAAACGGGCTGTGTGCGCGGGCGCACACCGGCCCGTTTGGCAGTTGTCGAAGCAGCAGGCTACTAACTCGCCGAGAATCGTACGATTCCCGGCGGGTTTTCTACAGTAGAAACGGTCGCAGGCCTTCCATACACTGCACGATTCTCGTACGATCGCGGGATTTCCCGCGATTCTTGTACGAGAATCATGCAGTGTATGGGCACCTTAACATTGAACATCCAATCAGATCCACCTGAAAAACTGACAGATGGATCTGATGGGAACAGCTGTGTGAAAGGGGCCGCTGTCTGATTCTGTATCTGGCATCATATGAGCAAGAGTGCAAACCTCTGCATTACACCAGCTCCCCTCCAGTCTCATCTTTTAAGGCATGCCACAGTATTGATTAGCCTTATAAGCCAAAATCCATTTTTCACCACTATAGGGGGATACATTTCATAAAATTTTTTGAGGTTGATGCATTCATCTCTTACCATATTGGCATGAAACAGCTTTTTATACCATGCATAAAATATTTTTGTTTTGTATATCTAAAAGTCTGTAAGTCTGTATATCTACAATTCTTCCCAAATTATTCTTTGTATCCCACTGAAGAAAGGTGGTCTCCTTATATCAAAACCATCTGTACTGGAGGAAATTGAATGTGAAATTGAATATTTTTCATTACTTATCTTTTTTCTTTCTTTATTTTTCCATCTCATCCTTCAAATGTATCTACCTGTTTCTCTCCCTATATACCTTATTCACTTCCTTTACATTATCTGTTCTCAATCTTTTTCCTATCTTTCCTCAATCTTCAAACAATTTCTACCTTGATTTTCTCAAACTATTCCTCCATTCTAAAGAATGTTTCCTCTTCTACCTCTCCTTTCTAATTCTGGAGTGCACCAGCCTTCAACTAATAATACATTTAACCCTACAAAGCAACCCTACATGTTTTAGCACTATTGTGACTTCTTGACTTCTTCAGGAGAATGCAAAGTGAATATAGTGCCTAGTGCTCATTCAGCAAGTCAAACACACACAATATGGCCTTGCCAATAAGGTAAGATGTGCAGATGAATAAATGCATCATCCTCATAAAAATGTATAAAATTGCCACCCTCTTATCTAGATTTGTTTTAAGGTATTCATGATATCTAAAACATGGAATACCTCATGGCTTGTCTAAGCAATACATTAAATGTGTTTGATAAGGTATGGTCCCTTGGAAGCTCCTGGACTCCCTTGCTCCCACCTCCTAAATTTGCATTTTTCACACTTTTTAGGGGCCAAGATGGGTTGTGGTCTTTGGATGTGGGGTGTTGCGTTGCTTTGCTTCTATTCCTTTTTCCCTCTTCTTCTTCTCTTTTTTTTTTCTTTTTCTCCCCTTTGCTGCTTTATCCTTTGTTTTCTTTTTTCTTTTCTTTGTCTCTTCTTCTTATTTTATTTTTCCTTTCTCCATTCTCTTTCCTTGTTTACATCGGTTTGAGGTGTGACTGATAGTATCTACTTGCTCTTACTGGTTGTATTTCATTTTAAGATAGTTATGGATCTTCTTTTTGATGGCCTTTACTATTTCTTGAGCAGATGTAATTGTAAGTCTAAACAATAACTTAAATGTGTTTGATAAGGTGTGGTCCCCTTGGAAGCTCCTGGACTCCCTTACTCCCACCTCCTAAATTTGTTTTTTGCCCTTTTTAGGGACCAAGATGGGTTGTGGTACTTGGGTGCGGGGTATTGCTTTGCTTTGCTTCTATTCCTTTTTCCCTCTTCTTCTCTTTTTTTTTCTTTTATCTTTTTCTCCCCTTTTCTGCTTCATCCTTTTTTTTTCTATTTTTTTTTCTTCCTCCCTTCTTCTTTTTTTATTTTTCCTTTCTCCATTCTCTTTCCCTTTTTCCATCGGTTTGAGGTTTGACTAATAGTCTCTACTAGTTCTTACTGGTTGTATTTCATCTTAAGATAGTTAAGGATCTCCTTCTTAATGGCCTTTACTAATTCTTGATGATTCCGATGATTCCGATGTAATTGTATTTTGGATGAATAGTTCGACTCTTTATTTATTCTTTTGTTTATTGCAAACTATTTTTTTTATTGTAAATTGTGTTAATAAAAAGAAAGTTATAAAAAGTTAATTAATTAAGGGTTAGTTACAAGGCTCTTGGTTTGTCTGATATCCTTGTAAGTCTGGAAAATGTCCTTTTTTCTCTTTTTCTGATAAAAAGTTTCTAATTTGGAAATTGCTTCTAAATACAAGGAAATGCCAAGAACCAAGAGATGTTTTATATAAGAGTATCTAGTCCCTTACCACTATAACACCTACCGGCTATTATGTTTTATAGACTTTATCTGCCTTTTTTTCCCTTTCGACCTTATTCTTTTTCTTAGGAGATGGGAAAACTCGGAGAGAAAAAGCTGATCGTTCTTAGTATGAACATTAATACTTCAGTGAAGAGACGAGCCAAGCCAGACAGAGCTTCTCGTGTAAAGGATTTTTATCTCTGAAGAGCCATGTGTTTTGTTTTTTCCCATTACTAATATGGCTTTCGGGATCACTGCTTGAAATCCTACAAGCGAGATTGATAAGGTGATATCCTTCCGTGGGATGTTATCACACTGACAGTGAAAAGCTAACAAAAAAATAGAGGTTAAGAAGAGTGAAACTCTGAGCCATTCCAATTTATTTTCATTTCAAACTTTCCATTTGGTTAACAGTCTCCTGCGTAGAATAACTTGTGTGTTTGATGTGATACAAACGTTAAACTGTCTCACCTTCTAGCGCATTAACAGTGGCGTATCGAAGATCTTCTGGTTTCTTGACAACGTGCAGTGCTTTAGCGTGACAGAGTCTGGCAACTAACATTTACCTGCTTATCAAAGTCATTACAAGGAATTTCTTTGCCTCTTAAATTGCTACATTTATGAAGTTGTTGACATGTGATATTTGTGCTTGCCTTCTCAGTTGTGCAGACCTGCTGCAGGAAAAGCAGGTTAGGCTTGCTCTTATTTTCATACCTTATGGAAAATGCTAAATAGATTAATGTAGCTCAGACCCTCTTGTTCTTAGATTTTTTTGGATGGCAGGCCGCTGTAATGTTAGACCACTTTCAGGCGGATGGTCCAATCAGGTCCGCCTGTCAGTTTTTCTAACGGAACCTATTTGAAAGCCCAATGTTAGTCTATTGGCAGCTGAAACTATACAGACGTTGTTCTGTTTACATCTGATTATCCCCGACTCCATCCAGGTCTGGAAAACCACATTGAGTTGCGTTTTGGCTGGCGTCTTCATAGAGGGTTGTGGGTGATCTGATATAAAAAAACAAATGTCCACCTATATCCGAGTTCCCGTAGACCTAACATGGGTCTGGTAAATTCATGATTTCCAAACATCTGTTGCAAACTGGATCCCCTGCTGATGGGAACTAACAGGTATCCATGTGAAAGGGGCCTAAGCCATGCTTAGACCTGCCACAGCACTGGGGAGTCCAACACCTGCCTGTACAGCCCTGGTGAGACCCACGCAGCCCTGGTGAGACCCTGCATGTAGCACTGGTTTGACCCTGCATGCAGCCCTGGTGAGACCCTGCAAGCAGCCCTGGTAAGCAACACAGAGTATGTAGCTTCATATTATTCTGCATTGCTGTGTACTGTATTGCTGGGATTTGTTGCCCTCTATAGCTGGTGGTATTCTGCATTGCTATATAATGAACTGCCGGGATTTGTAGTCCCTCTACAACTTAAAAGTCAGTGGCAGAACTACCAGTGTCTTAGCAGTTGCAGCTGCGCCCGGGCCATGGCGCTCCACCACTGTCCTAAAATCATTAGTTTGTATTGTTTTAGAAAAAATGTCACATGACACTAAAAAAAAGGTATTGGTATCAGTGAGTACTTGAGGAAAAGTATTGGAACTCATCCTCAGTCTGGAAAAAATGGTATCGGTGCATCCCTAATACATATAACTGAATATCTAGAATCGTCAACCATTTTGCATTTTATTAGTATTTTCCACCAATTGCTGAATTGCAAAAGTGATCCTAAATAGTATTTTGTTATATTATTAGACAGCTTCATAGCCTGGCGACAAGTTCACTTTCTGTATAAATTGTCTAGTCTAACTTGTCCAGGTTTGCGACAGGTTTTATTTTAACTCCATTCTTGTTGTAGCTCCAATTTATATTAAGGCTAAAAAAGGAAAGCACATCTAATGAATGCTTTCCAGTGAAAAAAAAAAGAACGTTCCTTCCTAATTGGATGATTTTTCTGAAATAATAATAAAAGTTTATAAAAAAGAAAAAGAAAAAGTTAAAATAAAAAACATTTTTGTGTTTTGGCCTGAAATTTGTTTTCGTTTCGGTTTGAAAAGTTTCATTTCGGTGCACCTCTAATAATTACATACTCTTACTATATAACAATAAAACTGACCCTAGTGCATGATTGGCAGAAAAAAAGTAATTAAAGCCCATTCCCACCTTTGTGGAGGTATTTTTAAAAAATCTTGTTGTTGCTCCAAATTATATTTAGGCTAAAAAAGGAAAGCACATCTAATGAATGCTTTCCAGTGAAAATAAAAAGAACATCTTAACATTGGTAATTTAGCACAGCTCAAACAGTTATTACTTTTAGAAAGATCGAGTTCCTTCCTAATTGGAGTGATTTTTTACGAAATAACCATTGGCTGCTTCTGAAAACTCTTGGAAGTTAAATGTTTTTCGTCTTCAAGGCCATACACTCTCCTGTCTGCTCGAATGTGCATTCACGTACTGTAGACGTGGAATGAACTTTAAAACTTGATATTAATAGTTGTTAAGCTAAGCTCTATTTCTGTATGGCCGTAACTAATTTTGACAAAGCCTGCAGTGCAGCTGTAAATGAACACGGTATGGTACCTGTCAGAATTTTAGCTTCCTTCTTCCCCCACCTGTTTTTTTTACTTTGCTCAGCACACTTCAAGAACTTCAACCTCCCCTCACAATTTTCTTGTCATTAATTGTATTCTCAGTCCTGGTTGAACTATCAAAGAAGTTTCCAAAAGTTTTTGTACTTTACAGTGCAACATCCACACGATCTGAGGAGGACTTTGGTACTGTTTTGCTGAATCAAATCTTTGCTAACGTGAACCTGTGGCTAGGATAATGAATTTGAAATATTTTTAACAAGCAGTAAATAAGCTTTAAAATGAGCCCCTACTGAAGTCTGTAGCTGCAAGCACTGTGGGGCAATTCATCCGTAAATTTCCGAAGCACTAAAGTAATTTAGGTCATTCTCTCAGCAGCTCACCCTGCTTCCCCCTCCCGGCAGTGATCTTACGTATCATTCCCCCTGTCCCTTATCTCTGCAGTGACTCAACAGCTCAGCTCCCCCCTGCT
>NW_017307418.1:33851-62815 GCF_000935625.1 Nanorana parkeri | reverse complement strand
TCAGCCCCTGTGTTTTCTACTCCCTGCAATGACTAGGCAGCTCAGCTGTCCCTGCTCTCTACTCCCAGCAGTGACTTAGTAGCGGAGAACTTGGTGTCCCCGCCTTCCCAGCAGTGGCTCAACAGCTCAGCTACTCCTGTTTTCCCCTTCCAGTAGTGATTCACCAGCTCAGCTTCCTCTGATCCCTACTCCAACCATTTGCTTAGTTCCCCCTGCCACTAGTGACCAAGCACTGCAGGGAGCAGGGTGGGCTAAGCTGCTAAGAGAAGGGCTTAAACTACTTCAGTGCTTCTACTGTGAATATAATTTGCTCCTCAATGGCTGCATGTACAGGTGTCATTAAGGGCTTATTCTAAAACATATTTAATGTCTGTTGTGGCAGTAAGTACGCCTTTATTTTGTATGGCAAACAAAAAGGTCAACACTACCAACGCATTAGGTTAACATCTGCCCTAGCAGATTTATACCAACATAATTACTAGGGATGGACCGATATATCTGCTGCTAAAATATATTGGCCGAAAATTGCACTTTTGGCAAAATGCAGGAAATGCAATTTTTTGCCCGAAATAGCGGTGCATCCATGATTTCTCTCCTCCCTGCTGGGCGCTGCTCTGTGTCCCAGCGGGGAGGAGAGAAAATGTTACAGGACGCCGAGCAGTGCGGCCGGCGTCTCTCCTCCCAGCACCGTTCAGACTCATGTGACAGACCAGGAGAGCGGCAGTGTGGGCACAGATAGCCTTTGCTGTCACAGGAGGCTGAGCTCTCCTCCCACACCGCCCTGCCCAGCCTTCTGTGACAGCTGTCAGGAAGGAGAGCGAGGTACAAACACTGAGCGATCAGTGAGCTCTGAGTGTTTGTAAATAACTGAGGACATAGTATGGTTACTGTATCTTCAATAATGAATGGATGTGAAGTGATCTACATCACTTCCTGTGCATTCATGATTGTGGACATGGTAAACATACTATTTCCACAAGTTATGAACGATCAGGAACACTCAGTATAGAGGATTCCTGTTCATTTATAACAGGGGCTGCAGAAAAAGAGATTGATGACTCAATATACACCGAGTGTAAACATGAAGCAGGCACAAGCAGTTGCTGTATGTAAACCCAGAAGCATACGTTTTTTTGTTAGCTTTCCTCTTCATATCCTCGTGGAAATGGCTGCCTCTGTGTTTTGCAAGGAATCTGTGTATATAACAACTGAGCTCTCAACCCCCCATTCATTAGTATTCATAGCGGCAAACACCCCTCCCCCCTTTCCTAGTCAGTGTTATGTGTGCCAAGGCAGTTATACAGAATCACAGGGAGGGGGGCAGCTGTGTAAAGCCTGCATTACAATCTGACCCCAGAGTCAGACTGAGTTCCCTGTGGAGAACATTTTGAATTTCTAGGATTCTGGCCTAATAAAAAAATCATAAAAAATTAAGAAATACATGTGAGTCATGAAAATGTGCACATGTATACATCGTCACTGCCCCTCTTCATTACCACAATAAATGCCAATCACCTACAAAGGTGGAAACGGACTTTAAGATGTCTATTTTACCAAAATACTTTTTCACATTTCAAATGCTACCAAACAGAGTGACTCTGCACTATTTCAGGACTTTGCGTTCTGTATTCTCTGTGTCTGGCATTGCTGGAAGCCTAGGAGTTTGATAACATTTTGCAATGGACAGAAACCTTCTGGGGGTCTTTCTCTTCCAAATTTAAAAACTATTATCTACCTTCTTTAATCAATCTACTCGATGGGTTATATAGCACCTCAGAAAAAAGCATAGAAGCATTTGATATATATGAATGCAATCTGTAGCATTTGACAGCTGAGAATGACAAATGGGCGGACGAGCTGTGACGTCATGCCTCGCGCCGCCCATCTGTTGACACAGACTGAGTGTCATTTTTTTGCGGCTGGTTTTCGTCATGTTCGGTTGGTCGTCTGCGGCGGACTTTTTTTATTTCGGCGGGTCGGCGGGGGTCCTGCATCCTGATCCTGACTCTGGATTACATTGATGGAGCCAGTACAAGTACATAACCTTCCTACCAGACCTAAAGGGTCTGGTATGAATTGGGGGGAAACCTCACACTTTTTTTTCCATCTTCTGCAGACTGTAAAAAAAAAAAAAATTCATTTTGCTGCAACAGAATTCGTCCAATAACGAATTTTGTTGCATCAAAATGACATTAAGGGGAACAAAAATGACTTTTTTTTTTTTACAAAAGCAAAGGAAAAAAAACCAAACAACTTTATCCATTACTCGTCCGGGCGTGGATTTGAACCTGCGACGTTAGCAATGACAAGCCTGTGCTCTAATAACCCCAATAACGAATTTCGGGAAATCGGAAATTTCGGATTCGTTTGCATTCGTCTTAGCTGTAATTCGGAATTCGGATGCATCCGAATCTTCGAATTTCCGAAAATTCGTCCGAAACGATTTTCGGAACGAACCGAATCGCACATGTCTAATATATATATTTAAAGCTCTGCTTATTATAAAGGACACCTTCCTTACCTGGAAAAGTGGGGACAAGAACTCTGCCAACTGTTTCGGAAGAACAAAAATCCTACTGCTTACCAATTCCTTTTCCTTACAAGCAAGAAAAAAAATAATTGGGGTTTGAGATGAGGCATTGACACCATTGCATATTTATAATAAGATGTAATTTATTCCATAGAAAAGATAAAATCCATAGATGTGAATACAATCATCACCACATAAATATATGTGCGCAGTTCTTACAAAGACAAAAACAAAAACACATATACCTTGGTTGTTGCTCGCTTATTCACAGCCTACCGCCCTTAAAACAATACGTCACCAAAGTATCTGCTGTGTAGGTAGTGAGCATTAGTTACATATACTTGCTTAACATATGATTACCAGGATGATATTATTTCCCAGGGCTTGTGGCTGTAGAATATTTCCCAATGCATTTCGCCTAAGTAAGCTTCGTCAGGGGATTTATTTGTGTCAACCTTTTAACATAAAACACATTTATCAATATAAACATGTAAATACCTAATTTATTGTAATGCAATATTCTTGACTCACACTCATCAATATAGATAAATTGATCCACTTACAAGAAAAGAAAGAAAAACCATTAAGCATCTGTCACTGGAAGCAAGGACCAGCATCAACTGCGGACTAAAGCTGTGCAAGGGCCAGGTAAATGAAAAACATTCCCCGTCAAAGGTAGGTATAACCATCTCACCCTGGACCATATAGGGGTAGGTTTCCATGGTCACAATACAGCACTTAGATGATCAGTCATATGACTACCCGTTGTTCAAAATCATATACATCACTGATGGCATCTTGTTTTTCTCACTTCCTCCCTGGTGGTAGAAGGTTTCCACTTTATATTCAAATATTTATTGATCTACAGGTTACCTATTTATATGTATCCAATATTCCCATATACATGTGCATTGTGCGTATGTATTGTGGGGTATTCCTTTTCCTTGTATTCTAACATGACAGAGACAAATTTCAAACACTGGTATGCTTTCTTACATGTGTTGCCACTGGCCTCTATTATTAATCGGTACTGGCACACAATACTTGAACTCATCTGACAGAGTCTAATATCTTGTCATTGGAGATGATCTCAGACCCCCACCATAGGGGAATGGTTCCAGTGGGTTGATAGGATCCACCTAGTGGAAGAAATGACTTATACCCAATGGGACAAATATCATAAATGGTATAGTACTCGTACCTGCTGAATTGACTTAACGAGATCTACGAGGTAAATATCTTATATGTCATAGCCATGGTGAGTGTACCTATGTTAATTTTCATTTACCACATCTCTGGGTTACCACTTTATCTCAGACTGTTATGTTCCTTACAATACAAGTTGCAGTTGTTCATTTCCTTACCTACCTTCATCCCTTCCTATGTGTGTCCAGCACTTAAGCATCATTTTTCAACCTATTCAACATTAAGGCTTGTTTTTAAATTTTGCATTTTGGTCCTGAGCTCTGTCTGAATTCTCTGTACCTTTGTGATGTATTCATGCACCAAGAGAATAAGTAAAACAAAAATGAGATCGGCGTCTCTTTGAAGGAAGGGTATTGTTGCTATGTAGTGTGCTCTTCAAAGATTCTGTATGCTGACTACTCTGTTAATTGTAAAGAGCTGAATTTTGCAAGAAGAGGATTCTCATCTTCATTTACAGGTGTTGTTAATTCTCTATCACTCGTATGAATGCTCTCACTTGATCGATGTGAGGAGTGGAACAATGATACCAGAGAAACAGCTTCCTATGAGAGCTGAAAAATAAAAGACCACTTTGCTTTGAATCACATCCAACCGTTTCTTTCTCTCAGGTATTTCTTGTTTGGTTTTTACAATTGATTAGGGAATGTTACTGCTCTCTCCTGTGGAGGAATGGAGGAGGCAGCATAATTATGATTTCAATAAGGAGGAAGGACAGAAATCAATGCTGGAACTACACTGCAACAGCCCTGCATGTCATTAAGCAGAAGTGCAAAGGAAATGTGTATTAGATCAAACACACTAGCAACATCTTGAAGCAATTACTCATTAAAGCATTGTACGATTATGAAAGATATACTGTATTGCTGCTATTTGCTTACCCATGCTACTGGTATAGCTTATTCCATAGGGAGCAATTTGTTTTAACTATTTTCAATTGCTACTCCTAGTGAATAAATATGGAAGAGCCCTGGGACCATGCTAAAAAATATGAAACATAATTATGTGCTTAAAAATCAGAATTCTTAGTTTGAAAGTTAGAATTCTGTGTTTGAAAGTCAGAAATCTGAGATTAAAAGTCAGAATTCTGAGTTTGAAAATCAAAATTCTGAGATTAAAAGTCAGAATTCTGAGTTTGAAAATCAAAATTCTGACTTTTAGTCACAGAATTCTGTCTTTTAAACTCAGAATTCTAACCTTCAAACACAGAATTCTGACATTTAAACACAATATTATGACTTTCAAACACATAATTCTGGACTTTTAAACACAGAATTATGTTTCAAATTTTTTTTTGCATGGCCCCAGGGCTCTTCCGTAAATACACACTAGTAACTGAGATGTTGACAATATTCTGTGTAGCTTTAGCCTAATGTGGTGACTGCCAACAAGTAATTATATTGCTCAAAAGCAAGACATTTTAGAAATTGTTTTCAACTCTTTTAAATCTTTAGATTTAATTTGTAATAATATCTAGTGACCCTGCCATGAATGTCCATTCCTCCTATAGGGTGACAATACTTTGTTCCTGCCTCCCAATTGTGCCCTAGTGTTGTAACCAGGGCCGGACTGGCCATAAGGCAAACCGGGCACTTGCCCGGTGGGCCGGGCGGGCCGAACACAATCAACGTGATTGTGTTCGGGCCGGTCGGCTATGCCCGATGGCTTGGTCTTGACAGAGCCGGAACTACCACACAGGAGACACTAGAGGGCACTGGTAGGGGAGGCCAGAAAACACCTCCTCACCCAGCTCTCTCTGGTGCTGTTCCTGTCTCGGCCGATATATTTACATATGGATGGGCAGCGGTAATTTGCATATCAATAAGCCGCGGCCCATTCATATGTAAATAATGTGGCTCATTCATATGCAAATCAATGTCGCCACCCCCCATCCGGCTAAGAAAAAGAAAAGCTGCCTGAAGACTGCAAGCACAAGGTAAGTTTAAGCATGTGTATGGTGTATGCGTTTGTTACATTGGTGGTCATTGTGAACACTTTCGTTACATTGGCGGTCAGTGCGAATAGTTTGGTTACATTGGCAGCCGGCAAAGGCCAATTTCCCGGCATCTCCCCTCCCCCGCACCCTTCCGCGGCCAGCAGCTTCGGCGTAGGGGCCGGAATGGGCCGAGCATTAGGCTTATTGTGTTCGGCCCGTCCCGGGCCCTATGCCCGAAGCTGCTGGCCGCCGAAGGGTGCGGGGGCAGGGAGATGGTGCCGTCAGATGAGCTGTGGAGGGGATCGTGGCAGGCAGTGCTGAGGTCCCCACTGCTGTGACCTGTCCTGTAGGTAACCGCTCCACCCGGCCACTACAGCTACAGAACGGCCGGGAGAGCTGACAGGAATTGTGCAGGCGTTTACATGGAGCTGCTGTCACCTGATCATTAAGTTGAATAGGTGATAGCTGTCACTTGTAAGGTCAGGCCGTGCAAAGTAAGAGGACTGTGCTGGCAGAGCCCAGCATAGATTTTTAGTCCCAGTCCGGCCCTGGTTGTAACCCTTAGGTGGAGACTACAAATGACCATGCCAACACACATTGCCCAGGCATGGCCCATTGTCACCATAAGGAAGCCGATACAGGGCAATGATGTGCAGCTGATGCTGGAGCGACTGCATGTAGACAGGAAGTGCTTGAAAGAAGCTGGAGGAGATCTGACGCACTGAGATGGGAAATAAGCAGGATTTTATGAGAAAACATGGCATCTACTGTATTTATGATACACAGTGCACAGAGCAAACTTAATATCATCCAGTTGGGTTTACATTTACTTGAAGCTGGTGTGGTAGTGTGGCAATCCCATGGTGAAATTTGCTAGCTTTACAGTCGTTTCAGTTTCAGGGCTCCTGCTGGGAGATAGGAAAGGTTGCTGTCCAGGAGTCAGGAGGACTCCTCCCAGATTGCAGAGTAGATTTAGGTGGTGTGTGTTTTAGAGGCACACGAAGACAGTCAGGGAGGCTGGGAGAGCTGAGAACCTGAGGGGCTGCCAGTACAAGTGTGGGACAGCACTACGCACAGGAGCAGTCTGAGGAGAAACAGACTAAGGACCGGTGGGTCAGAATCGCTAAACATTGAGAGGACTGGTAGGTCAGAAGTGTTAATGTTAAGAGTGGAAGCTAGTAGGCTAAACTTGTGGTTATTTTGAAGTTGTGCATAGATGATGTATTGAACAACTTTCAATTTAAAAAAGTGGGCTACCAAGCCCTTAAAAAGAAGATATTGCGAGTGGACTGTGTCCTTAAAGCGCTCACCATATTTGCTAATACCCCCAACATATCACACTGGCCATACAAGTCGTAATTTGATAGAGTTACTTAACTTTAAATTCATTTTTTTATTCGAATTGCAAAGTAATCAGAGACATAAAATAGTGGTTTCAGTCAACCACAAACAAATGGACTGAAGCAATTGTCACTGGCATAGTTTTTTCACTGTTGTTATCCCATTTTTAACCCATTTCAGTTCAATCTTTAAAGGAGAACTATGGGGTCAGTGTTTTCCCCATAGTTCTCCTTAGGGTAACTGGAGGACACAAACTAGCGTCCTCCCATTACCCTAAGCTCAGTATACCGCGAGCTACAGCTCACGGTATACTGAGACGCCGCAGCCAGAGCGGATCCCGACTTAGACGACGTGATCCACCCAGCTGCGTGAGTGAAAGCTGGCTCTGCCTATCTAGAGGTAGAGCCAGCTGTACCCGCCCCCTCCCCGTCCGTTCCGCCAGTCAGCGCTGGCAGATCGGAGCAGGGAGAGGGGAATCCAGCCCCTCCCCCTGTCCCGGCAGAGAGCCGTGACAGGATCGAGAGGGGAGCGAACCCGGGAGAGGTGAGCGAACCCGGTATGTGTTTGCTCACCTCCCGATCTACTGAGCCGACCTGTGACAGTCTCATTGTCACAGGTCGGCTAGAACTATGAGGTGAGTGAAAAGCACTCACCTCATAGTTCTCCTTTAAGTAGATAGTATTGAAGCTGTCAATTTCTTTCCCAGTCCTCAGTTGACAAATTCTGGTGGTCAGTGTAATTTGTGGATGGTAGATTGCTTGTTTTCTTGACGATTACTTGTGATTGCATTTGCAATTCTCCGTAGTTCAAACGTGGACGGAGCTGTCTGAAAATTGACCTGTGTATGGCCAGCTTTAGGGTACTGATAATCACAATAAAAATGGAAAAACAAACTTTTTCTTGTGTTGCCATTCACTGCTTGTCAATCTATCTACACTTCAAGCGGCCAACGGATTTTGTTATTTTTCACATGCATTATAACAGATGTGCCAAAAATCTCCAAACCATATTTTGTCTGAAAGTGCATCACCTATAGAAGTAAAATATTGTGATAATTAGGGATGCACCGATACCAAGTACAGTATTCGGTACAAGTACAAGTACAGATACTTTTACAGCTCCAGGACTAGACTAGAGGAAAATTGACAAGTTAGGAGGCAGCTGTCATTTGTAAGGGGCACACGGAGCTCCTGGGATTTGTACATCTCTGTTTTAATGTATTATTTTGTTTTTATAAATGTATATAAAGAGATGCACCGATACTATTTTTGCGAGTACAAGTACTGATACTTCTCCAAGTACACACAGATACGAGTACTGATACATTTTTGTTTATTGTCATGTGACAGATTTTCTAAAACAATATCAACTAATGATTTCAGGACAGTGGTGGAACACCAGAGCCAGGTCCCAGCTGCAACCTCTGCAACCCTGGTAGTTCTCATGAAAATGCCAAGTATCGGCACTGGTATCTGAAAAGTATCGGTGCATCCCTAGTGATAATGATACAATTTTCCCGCTAATAATTTATCAAAAGAATATTTTTTATTAAAAATACTGTAAAATTATCATTGGTGCGTGCAAATACGTCATCTCAAAAATTCCAACTTAATATAAAAGATAATATTTTATAGAATAAATAAAGTATACTTATATATATATAACATTGATTGTTATTATTTTGTTATACTTTTGTATTTCCGAAAACTTTAATAAAATTAGATTGCACTAAAATTGATGTATAGATTATATTCACCCGATCCTCCGAGCCGGCCAGCTGTGACAGCGCTCGTGCCTGCCTGTCCCCTCCTTCAGGGACCGCTGCAGCGGCTCCAGGTACTGGTCTAAGAGCAAGGCTGCTCTGAGGACCGGGTAAGTATATATATTTTTTTATTTTTGACCTTAGGCAAAACAAGCACTTAACCCTTGTCCAATGGTAGCCCCACTGCAAGGAGTAATAACATTTTGAACTGGAGTTTTGCTTTAAGCACTTACAGGAAGTGCCGAAGCATTGTCTGTGTGGAGGTACACATCTGCAGCAGTTCTTATTTGTAAAGGAAGACAGTTTGCAGGAGTCCATTGAATCCAATTTGAAAACCCGTGCATTATAACCTCTTTGCTTCTAAGCATGAATTTAGCTTCAAACCCCACTGAGCTATTTTAGGGCAAATCTTGATAGTAAATGTTGGCCATTTTCAAGGCTAGTAGGCAGGCTATTGTCAAAAACGAACTGAGGAGCTGATCATTGCCATGGGAGACATTTAATAAAGAAAAAAAAATGTTTCTTAATGCCATACAGTACAGAGGGAGAGTCCAATTTTTAAGGTGACATGGAAAAAAACACCAATGCTTTAAACGACATGCTTGAGAGATGCCTTTAAGCTGTATGTCTTAAATACAGCAGTAGCCCCCCAATCTGATTCATTTTAGCTTGAAAGAAATGGGTGGAAGTATCAGCCACAATAGATCTTAAAGCTTTAGGAATGTTTAATCCTGTCTAAAAATAAATAAACTTTGTACAAATTGGCCAGTGACACAACAGTTTAATTGTAACGTTTGTGAGCTTTTATTTTTACATATATATACTGTATATATATATATATATTTATTTATTCTTACAGTAGCACACTGCGTTGTCCTATCAGGGCAATAGAAGCATAGCTGCTGGGGAAAATGACCACAAGCTACCCGCCTTTCCACAATGGAGGGCAAATGGCAGGCAGAAGCAAATAGAGTGGGGGGGAAAATAGAGTGCAGGCAAAGGAAAAAATGAGTGGCTGATTTATAATGTGTTTGCAGCCCAATTTTGCTATTAGATAAAACCGAGGAGCAAAGGAATTTCCTATACTATGTTATTTCCTAAAACACTTTTGACAGTGAAATAATACATTTTATGGAGATCTATACATCAGACCAAAAGGAAGGACAACTGAGGGATTTGGATCCATAATTTTAATAGCCCGTGCAAATGATGGACAGTTGTGAGGTATGTGTTTCCTTCCAATCTCTAATGAGCAGGACCCTCCTAACCTTCTTATATTGAATTGTATTGTAAATGTACTGTCTCCCTCCATTTTGTAAACTGTTGGCATTATAGACATTCTGTATAATAGTAATAATAATATTCATACACCATTATGTGTTTCCTTCTGATAGCGGCAGGGCTCTTTATGTTTCCTGTATTTTTAGAAGAATATAACTAATCCTCTATTTGCACCTACAGGTTCTACAAATCTTTAATATAGAGATTTTCCTCTATCTGATTCTTGACATTCTTTCTCTCTCATCCTATCTGTCTAGAACTTATATTCTGTTACTTTGTATATATCTATATATTTCTGTATAATTATTTTTATTTATATTCTGTCTTCACAGTCTATCTCACTCTTTCTGTCTCGCTCTTATATCCTTACACCTCCTGTCTATCTCAATTTCTTTATTATTCTTTTTACTAGCTATCATTAAAGTCTGTCTTTGTTTTTCATTTACTTTTTGTCCTTTCTTCTAAATGTTTCCTTTTACTGTTGCTCTCTTTCTATCTTTTGCTTCAGAAATAATTTATTTTAGAGAACTGCCATTTACAGCTAATGTTAACCAAACTTAGTGCTCTCAAAAATCAATTCCCATCTTGTTTAAACAACGTTGTGTCTTCATCAGGGAAAGTGCAAAGTGTGGTGGTGCTAATGAATAGATATTTTTCTGTGCATATACTGTATATGTAGAAGAAGAAGCTTCCTGCCTGGGGGACGCACAGCATGGATCTGACAAGAGTATATCTGTTAGATATGTAAATTTCATCTCATCCCTAATGGCTATTCGTACAAATGTTTTAAAATCCTGACATTTGGATGCATCTGGATTTCCGAATTCTAATGCGTCCGAATGCGAACAAATCTGAATGCTTATTTAACAAAAATTCGGATCCATCTAAATGTAGCTTTTAAAACTAAACTAATTCGGACATGTGACTGTTCTCTGGCCAATCCAATGTAGGTTTTTATGGCTGTTGGGGGATGCATTACAGGCACGGTCATGTGACCCTATCCTGAAACGCAAATTCGAAAGGATCCAAATAACGAACTGAATCATATTTCGGATCCGAAATCAGAAAAACGAAACAAATAATAATCCGAATAGATCTGAAATTGAACAAAACTAATTTTTTTGTGGGGTTACATGTCTTATATCTGGCATGTAGTATATGTATATGAGTGTGTAAGGGTGTTACAAGCTTATGTAAAGCAAATTTATTTTTTCAATTATCATTCAAACTATGACAGCGCTGAAAAGTGAAAACTGGCCACAAAAGGAAGTAAGCATTTAGCTAATTCTTTTAACTCTGCTATTTGTTAGCTTTTATCTTTTTTTGCTTTCCCGACCCCATTAAGTAAATGTCTTTTTCTCCTATTGGGCCACTAGGAGTGGAAGTAGGACAAACTCCTCAATGGGTCACAGTAATGAAACTCATCAAAAGTTCTGACCTTTCCCTATTCTATCCAAACTAAGGGAGTTATTCACAAAGTTAGCCGAAAGATCAGCCACAGCTTTGGCTGATCCTTCAGCTAGCTTTGGTTGCGTTAGCCATTCACTATAGCCATACAGCTCCCGATGGTGGCCGATCGGTTTAGCCGAGCCGAAGGTATATGCTTTAGGCTCGACGGAGCCGAAGTGACAGCCGAAGCTGGGCAAACTTCCGGCTGAATGCCTCACAAATGACAGCTGGGCAGATCCAGCTGTAATCTCACGGCTGGCTCCGCCCGGTTGTAATGACAGATCAGCGTCCCAAAATGACCTGGGGGCGGAGAACTGTCATTAAACAATGACAACTGACAACGACAAGTTGTTATTCATTGGCTGGGACCGCTAGAAGACTCTAGCAGGGACTGGCCAATAGGAAACAGTTGGGTGGAGCTAGCTGTCACTGCTCCACCCAGTTGTGTTTTTTTGTTATTTTTTTCCTTTAAAAAAAAATATTTTTTTACTTACATTTATTTACATGTTTAAAATCTGCCGTTCAGCCCCTTACTGCCATTCAGCCCCTATGTGAATAGGGGAGAACGGTGGCGAGTCAGCTGCCGGAGCTTCGGCTCAGCCGGTCCAGATGTTGGATCGGCTGAGTTGAAATCCTTCTGCACTTCGACACAGCCGAACATACAGAGCGAAGTGCAGCTGAAGGCAGCCGATGTACGGCTGATTTAAGCTGATATATGGCTGAAATCAGCCGTACTGAGCTGTAGTGAATAGCCGAACGTTGTTCAGCTCACTTCACTATGGCTCAGTTATTCACTCGGCTGCCTCCGGCAGCTTAGTGAATAAACCTGCAAGAAAAAAAAAAGCCATAACTAGAGTTCCACTTTAGTTTTGTAAAGAAAAGTTCACAGTGGGATGGCAAATTCCTGACCCAGCAATATTGACTGTGTTGGCGGAACCAATGTTCAACAATTTGCTTGCCTCTATTTATGGAGCTGCTGTTATAACATTTTTCAGGATGTCCGGGATATCTCTTGGATGAAAGTTCTTCAGGCTATATTTCCGAAATTCTTCAAGTCTTAGCATTAAAGCTTAAAAAAAAATCCCCAACTTGCAGACTACGGACCGAATTTTATTTTCGGTCTGGAAGAACTCTTCTGATTAAAGCCGACTCTGCTGAGATGCCAGTGAGTTTGTCACATTGATTTACATTCATTCAGGTACGATATAAAAGACTGTGCCAAGAAAAAGGCCGCATGCATTTAAAAAGGCTTCATGTTTTCATATACAGTTTATAAAAGCCACCTCATCACTTCGGTACAGCTGTACAAGATGAAAGGCATTAATTATTTATCTTGCGGCTGAGATGAATGAGGTATTTACGTGTTCTTGTTGTGCGCTGACTAATTATCGGTCTGCTTGTTCGGATTCCTGACTTGTCATGGTTCACTGATGTGTGTGCAAGATGTCCAGTTGGAGAAGGATGCTGAATATTTATGCTTCCAAAATGCTTCATGTTTGTCAGCAGAGATGAGTCCTCTTTTTTCATGTACAACATCAATTATAATATCGCAAAACTAATTTGTGTTTTAATGCTTGGGGAAGCAGGCTTCGAGGAACTGAAAGATACCGAGCATAAATACGTTTTCCTTCATCTTTAAAAAAAAAATTGGTACAAAGATGAAATGCTGGCAGAAGAAAACTGTCACTTAACCCAGTTATGTATTCGTTCAAAATTCTTAAAATTTATATTCTCAAAATGGCTCTTACAAATGCCTAAATTCTGGCTTAGCATAGCTATTAACTGTATAATGTACTAAAAACAGGAGCAGCATCAGTGTGAGTGTGAACCAATCAGGCTATATTCACTACACAGTGCTGTGATGTCCCTTCATTTTTCAGTGAGCAAAATAGGGCTGGGTCAGCTTGGAGCCGTGGCTACTTTACAACACACACACAGGGACCATGAGAAACAAGTAGCCACCCTCCATAGAGAAGGACAGTGTCAGCACCAATTTAGAGATGATTTGAGGATCTACAGCCAAGTGATACACAAATAAGAAACATTTATGTTAATAGTTAAGGTACCTGAATTTTCTTTTTTTAAGATGTAACTTCCGAGTTTAAGTGCATAGAAACATGGGAGGTATCATTATTTCTTAACTAGCTGTTTTTTACACTAAGCATCCCACTGTGTCCAATACCAACAAAACCCATGTGCTGCTCCTGCCAAACTCTACCAGACATCTGCAGCATCTCCAGGACATGCCCCTTCCAAGTTCCAAAACAGGCTTCACCTGATGTCAAAGTTAGAGCAATCCAAAACTGGATGGACTCCCATGTTGCTATCTTTACCTATCTAAGGGTGCACTCTGATTCACTCTAGTACAGTCATAAATACTATACGCCAGTTAAAAAATCTCAGAATGGTTTTGGACCATGGGAGGAAACTAAAATCTGTGGATGGAAGCCAGAATATTTTAGCTGTGCAAACTCGTAGTTCTAACTCACTGGCAACCATTCTCATAGATTTTCTGGGACAGCCCCACATCTAGGTTCTTTGTCAGAATGATGCTGTGTCCTCAGATGCCTAACTGAAGTGCCAAGCATGAGCAGTAACCCCAAAAAATACTGTGACACTGAGGGCATTGTGGCTGTATTTCGGCAGTTCCTACAAAATAAGAAGTGGAACTGCCCACAAAGTGGGCATAAATGGGGATGGGCCACCTGGAAAGTGGGAGTGACCTGAGCCGGAACGTCCAGCCGGAGGGTATGATATGTGTGAGCCATGGGCAGGGGTGAAAGTGTCCTGGGAACTGGGACTAAGATGGGCCATGCTTTGCAGCTTTGTTTATAAAGTCAAAGAAACATTACAGCAATTTGAAAATCTTGGTGTTATTCAGTATGAAGAATACAGTGGGTCACTGGGTATGCTGTACCCATAAAAAAATGTGGAGACCTGGGCATTTGAGATAATAAATGCATAGTCTAAGAATTGTGATAGCAACAACAAATATTTAGCTGTTTCTAGTAGCTTTGGATAGCGTGTAGAAAGGTTAGAGTTTTATCAAAATGTTGTATGTATCAAAATTAGTTTTTTAATGCTGGTTGTGTCCCAGTTGGGTAGATTTCCTTTCACTTCCTGTCCCAGAGATACAAAAAAAAGTGAATTCAAGTTTCCTCAAAGTGAGTGACAGTTATTATTTTACCAGTTGTCTTCATTAGTAGCAACCACAACATTTTACATTTCCCACTCTCAGTGACGATGGTCACCAGGACAAAAAGAAAGAGTATGTTCCTTCAGTGGAACACAGGCAGCAATGAAAATCTGACTGGGGTTTCAACCCTTCCCCACTATAATCAGTTTTGTCTGGAATTCTACTTCAAGGGTTGATTAAATGAATATGGTAGGAGCTATAAGACATTTTGTCAGTCATACATACCATGCACAACATATACACAGCACATTCATTTGTGTTGTCTCTCGCTCCCATGCCTTTGGTTCCGTAGATACGTGCCTGCTAATAAGCTAAATGAAAGTCAAGAATCATTACATTTTTTTTCCTGAATTTACTCAATAAAGTATCTCCATCTGTTTAACATCTTTCACTACAAAAAAATGAGACATAACTGAAGCAGTGAAAACAAAGAACAGCTTCATATTCCTAATTTGTGTATAAATCAGTAGGCATCTGTTTAAGTTTCAGAATCATGGAGAACATCTGTAACCATCAGAGGTATTGAGATTAACACGGCATTTCAGTCATACTGCTTTTCCGATTGGTTGCTTTTAAAGCAAACCGTGGCTTAAAGTAAACTTTGGGCAAACCCAGGCAATTGAAACTGAGCAAAGAATAAATAAATACATAAGCAGAGATTGCTTTCAGTATAAACGAATGGTTAGTGAATATAGGAAAATAGACATATTGAGGGGAATTTATCAAAGCTGGAGCAGACAGAATCTTATTATTCTCAATCGGCCCGTTTACACCAGAGCATTGTGTTGCTTGTTGCCTGTTGCGTGCAACTCTAAAAATACATGAGCTTCAGTTAGGGTAGAATTGTGCGCTTATAGACCAATAGACTTTAATGAGAGCCCCAGACAAACACCCCAAAAATATTTGTATATGCATTTGTATATGCAGCTTTTCAGTTGTTCCCATTTAAAAGTCTATGTGGCCAAAAATACACAAAAAATGCACATACAAACACAAACAAACCCCAACTGGCTACATTCATGTTCAAGTGTGAATGGGACCAGTTTTAGCATAAAGAAGGGTTATAATATGCATTACTTCAGGTTAACAATGTTGTCTGTGCTCCTTTTGGGGATATTTTCACTCCTTGCCATGACCAATGTAGTTCAGAAGTACCCCCTACCTTCTGACCCTTATCTGCATCCTTTTAACCCCATCTGCCCTCTTCCTAACAAATATTACCAACACACAGGGGTGGAGTTCTAATGGCCACAGCAGCCATTTTTTATACCACACAACACCAGTATAAATAACGCAATTTAAATAACAATGAACAGTAACAAAGACTGTATGAAAATCAGATTTCAGGTCCTTGAAGGAACTATGAACAATAACCAGAAACCTTGTATCTGTGGCAAGATTTTCTATGCTATGCCCCCAGCTGCAATACAGCACCTTGAGGATGATATTAATTGACTGCAAACACATACTAGTCAGTACTACCCAGTCTTAGCTGGTGGACCGGACCACGTGCAGGACACCCACATTGAAGAAAGGCCTTCCATTCATTTACCAATAACCCCCAGCTGAAAACCAACTTCAGGGATCCAAACTGTAAACCAATTGCCATGACTTGATCCAGCTCATCCAAAAAAAAACAGCACAGGGGTTTAAGCTCACGTCTGCAGATCTCCGACTGGAACTGCATTGCCCCTCCCCACAGACCACCTTCCAAAGCCCCTCCTGGTTCACCTTCACACCCCAGTTAGGTTGCCCTTCCGCTCATTCCTTTCGCTTTCTTATCTCAGTAGTGGCCACAGAGAATGTGAATAGAAGTTTCCCTATTGGTGGTCCAGACAGCAATAAATAACATAATGAAGGTTCTAACCCTACATTGCTGTGCTTTAAAGCCTCAGCTTGCATATGGAGTGTGGTTACCTCCTACTGCAGTCTATAGAAATGCATATTCTTAGAAGCATAATCTGTAATTTACAAATACTAACCTATCTCTGGGAATTGCTACCTAAGACCATATACAATATGATAAACATCATATTTCTGCACATTCCAGCCACCGGACATAAAAAATAACTTTTACTGATATTCCTTAATATCTTCCATATATTATTAGGCACTTTATTTTCCCCTGAAGAAGCCATTTTTTTTTATAGTGAAACATGTTGGAAACACAGGCAAATATGGGGGACATCTGAAATTCCAACGTAGAGCTGCACATCTGACAGTTCATAAAAAAACTGATTTATTGAAGGTTCATACCATCCAAGTACACAGTAAAATCATCCCACACTGATCCTATAGGCTCTCATGTGTTCCACCAGATAGGCTTAATTAGAGAGATACAGTCATGG
The DNA here is from genome assembly GCF_000935625.1 of Nanorana parkeri. NCBI lineage: Eukaryota > Metazoa > Chordata > Amphibia > Anura > Dicroglossidae > Nanorana > Nanorana parkeri. Next base: position 45,769 of record NW_017307418.1, on the reverse strand, counting down.
CCAGAATAATTGGCACCCCTGCATTTCTGTCAGATAATGCACCACTTTGCGCACAAAATTGTTGCAATTACAAATGTTTAGGCATTCTCATTTTTTTTCTTTTGTTTGTATTGGTATGACACAAAAAAGTGGAGAAAACAAAAGCCAAATCTGACACATTCCACAAAAAACTCTAAAAAGGGCCTGGACAAAATGATTGGCACCTTTCCCAATTGCAAGAAATAATTGCATTCCAAGTTTGTGATGCTCCTGTAATTTGTAATTAGACTCACTGGTATCAATTAACAGGTGCTGACAATATAGAAATCACACCGGCAACCAGTTAAATGATGAAAAATTGACTCAACAGTCTGTGGTGTGTCACTGTGTGCCACACGAAGCATGGAGAAGAGAAAGATCAGCAAAGAATTGTCTGAGGATTGGAGAACAGAAATTGTGGAAAAACATGAACAATCTCAAGGGTACAAGTCCATCTTCAGAGATCTTAATGTGCCTGTGTCCACTGTGCGCAACATTGTCAAGAAGTTTACAGCCCATGGCACTGTAGCTGATCTCCCTGGATGTGGACGAAAGAGAACAATTTATCAAAGATTGCAATGAAGGATTGTTCGATTGGTGGATAAAGACCCTCCATCGACTTCCAAACAAATTCAAGCTGACCTTCAGGCACAGGGTACAACTGTGTCAGCTCGCACTATACATCATCATCTGAATGAAAAGGGATGCTATGGTAGGAGACCCAGGAGGACCCCCACTGCTGACACAGAAACATTAAAAAAACAGTTGGAGTTTGCCAAAACTTACCTGAGGAAGCCAAAATCCTTTTGGGAGAATGTGCTGTGGACAGACAAAACCAAATGACAGCTTTTTGGTAAAGCACATCAGTCTACTGTTTTCAGAAAAAGAATTGAGGCCTTCAAAGAAAAAATCCAGTCCCTACAGTCAAACATGGTGGTTGGTCACTGATGTTTTGGAGTTGCTTTGCTGATTCAGGCACTGGATGTCTTGACTGTGTGCAAGGCATTATGAAATCTGAAAACTACCACAGAATTCTGGGGTGCAATGTAGGGCCCAGTGTCAGAAAGTTGGGTCTTACAGCAGGACAATGACCCATAATTCCTGTAGAGAGGTGTAAGAAACTAATTGATGATTACAGGAAACAATTGATTTCAGTTATTTTTTCTAATGGCTGTGCTACCAAATACTAATTTAGGGTGCCAGTAATTTTGTCCAGTCCATTTTTGGAGTTTTGCGTGGAATGTGCCAGATTTGGCTTTTTTTCTCTCCATTTTTTAGGTCATACCAATACAAACAAAAGAGATAAAAATGAGAATGCCTAAACATTTGTAATTGCAACAATTTTCTGTGCGAAGTGGTGCATTATCTGACAGAAATGCAGGGGTGCCTATATTTTTGGCCATGACTGTATCTCTATGATTAAGCCTATCAGGTGGAACGTGTGAGAGGCCATAGGATCAGTGTGGGATGATTTTACTGTGTACTTGGATGGTATAAACTTTCAATAAATCTGATTTTTTTTTTATGAACTATCGGATGTGGGGCTCAACATTGGAATTTCAGGATTTTGATATGCCAGCATGTATGTTTGGAGCCTACACCTGATTGATGTGACTGGTTGGGTCTGTGTTGTACGACTTTGGGGATTGAGCTGTGTATACTTTGAAATTCAATGATCGGGAACTTTTGAGTTTGAATATGGAGCACTAAGCACTCTTTGTAAAATAATTTCGGTAAGAGCTGTCACAGTACAATTATAAACAAAGGCTTAGCATAGTGAGAATAGTAGAAAAGGAAAAGAAATATGAAGGAAGATAAACAGATGGGAAAATAAGAGCAAAAAAATAATGACAAAGCGAGAATAAGTCGAAAATAACACTAATTAAGGAATATGCAGAAAGATCTACGAGATAGAATGATCAAAGCCAGTGACAAATTAGAATTGATCTATTTTCCTTTTGTTAGTATAGAAAGTGAATAAAAGTGAAGCATAACAAACGCTATTGGATACACAATACAGTGCACATAAAGGGCCAAATAAGTCAATCTTTAAGGAAATGTCAATACAAATTATTTTTAATATCTGGTGGGTGGAATGTACGAATCATATTGTATATGACCTTATATAGAAAGGCTTGTAAAATTCTTGTAAGTTCTCCTAAAACGCTTAGAAATTCTCGTAAAATGTTTGCAATTGCAAGTTACAAGTGCTGCTTACAAGAGTCTTCAATACTCAAAACACCACAATATGTTTTAAAATGTGTCATAAAACACTTGCTGAACGTTACAAATCACTTTGAAAATGCCTGTAAATGTCCACACTTAAATGCTAGAATTTACTGGTTGTTGTTGGTGTTTACAGGCCTGCCGCGGTGTAACAATCCAGTTGAGTGCAGCTTTTGTCGTTGAAATGGAAGACTATTTCATGACTTTTGAATGGACACATAAGTGTGCCAAAGAGTGTTTTTGTATGTGTGTATATATCTATATCTCTATATATACATATAGAGATATAGATATATACCATATTTTCTGCTCCATAAGACGCACTTTTTTCCCCCCAAAAGGCGGGGGGAAATGTGTGTGCGTGTTATGGAGCAAATCCCTAGTTTTTTGTACATTTAGCCCTGCTAAAGCAGTGCTAAACGTATAGTGGAAGCCGCTGCTCGTTTAATAAAAGTGATCTATTCAGATCACTTGTACTAAAACCGAGCGGCGGCGGCGCCCGCCCACCCTGTCTCATCTGTCACTTATTATTCTGTTCACTACCTCTGTGTAAACACACACACACACAAAAAACACGGTGTGGGGTTCCCCTCCCAAACCATACCAGACCCTTTAGGTCTGGTAGTTAGGATGGACCACCAGTTAAAAATTAAATAAAAAGTGCATGGGGTTCCCCCCAAAAGTCATTTAGGTCTGGTATGAAATTTAAGGAGAAACTCCCCCCAAAAAATGGTTAGAAAAAATGTCCCCCCCAAAATTCCCAACCAGACCCTTAATTCGAGCACAGGCCAGGCAGGGCAGGAAGGGAGGACGAGCGAGTGCCCTTCCCTGCACCATACCAGGTCACATGCCTTTGGGAGGGTGCCTTTGCAGGGGTTCCGCCACAACCCTGACCCGGTGGTTGTGGGGGTCTGTGGGCAAGGGGGCTTATTTGCATTGGGGTACACCCTTTAAAAAGGGGCACCCAGATGCTGCCCTCTTTGTGAATGAGTAATGGTACTTGTACCCCTACTCATTCACTAAAGGGTTAAAGTAAAAAGTAAATAAACAGCCCACACTTTAAGAAAAAATCCTTTATTTGAAAAAAATAAATACAAGTTGTTGACAAGTCCTTTAATAAAAAAAATGTAAATCCCAAAAATTGATCCAACAACTTACTCCAAAGGTCAATCACAATGTCCAGCGTTGTCCACAATGATGACTCATCAAAATAAAATAAAAAACGATCCCCCGCCGACCCATCCGCACCCGACGAACTGCCGTCGCAGAGTGAAAGTTTGACAGATGCTATAAACAACTAAGCAGAGCTAGCGGTGACATCACTGTTTGCTCCACCTATCTGTTGACATTTTGCCAGCATCTGTCAAATCTCTATTGCAATTGTCAGCAAAATGAAAACAAATGGGTGGAGTCGTTTGTGACGTGACAGCCGTCTTTGCCAATTTGTTGTCATTCAATGAAAGCCCACTGTCCTCAAATGACTCTCCTCCCACACCGCTCAGGCTCCTGCGACAGACTAGGAGATTGGCGTTGTGGGATAGTTGACCGCTGTCTCCGCCCCAAACCACCGCTCTCCTGATCTTTCACAGGAGGCTGAGCCGGCGCCCCACTCAGCCTCCCGTGACAGATCAGGAGAGTGGCGGTGTGGCAGTGGAGACAGCTGTCACAGGATGCAAAGCCAGCGATGCGGGGGAGGAGTCAGCTGTCAGAGGAGACTGAGCTCTCCCCCCAAACCCCTCACTCAGTCTCCTGTGACAGCAAGTCAAGATGGAGAGCGGGTAGAAGCAGTCAGTGATCGCTGGGTGTTTGTAAATAATTGAGGACATAGTCCCACTGGGGGGAATTTATCAAAACTGGAGCAGACAAGATCTGGAGCAGTTGCCCAAGGCAAGCAATCAGCATCTCTCCTCAGTTTGCTCAAGTAAGATTTGAAATTGGGACAGAGGAATGTGACAAACGCACTCAACAATTTGTCACCAGCTATACAGTAAGGTGCACATGAAATGGGCTTGGAACAGTAAATGGGCTTTGAACAGTGTCCCTGTGCCTTTAAGGAGCTTGGGCTTCCTCCTCACAAACCTGCACCCAATTTAAAATCTTCTGCCCCCATGTGCTCCAAGATGGAGACTCTCATAGTTTAGATTTAGGACCGCACTATAAGAGGTGCCTTGGCGCGGCTGTGCGGCTTGCACATTTTCTGCAGAAGACGTGTATCCAAACCTCTGTTATTAACCTTAGTGGTGAGACAAGTTGTTTTACATGCTGGTTTGTGAGTGTGCCATGATAACTTTCTACTGTCGTACAGTAGAAACGGTCGCACATCTTCATTCACACTGCTCGATTCTCGTACGATCGCGGGATTTCCCGTGATTCTCGTACGAGAATCGAGAAGGGTATGGGCACCTTTAAGGTGCCCATACACTGTGAGATTATCGCACGATAATCGTGGGAAATCCCGCAATCGTACAATAATCGCAAAGTGTATGGAAGACGTGCAACCGTTTTTACTGTACGGTCGCACGTCTATTGTCTGAGGAGAATGCTAGAAAACCAGCCGAGAATCGTACGATTTTCGGCTGGTTTTTAGCATGATCGTAAGATCAATGCTGCATGGGCCGGTGTGCGCATGTGCACACTCCCCATTCAGCATTGCGGTCATCGCAAGTACGATCTGCCTGTCCAAGATGGGCAGATCGTACGTTTTTTAATTACTTTACAACCATCGCAAGACTAAGGTCTAAGGTCTAAGTGTATGGCCACCTTTAGAAGGGCTACAATGGCAGCCCCCATATGTCTCAGTATAGTTTTCCTTTAAGAATGTTTGCATGTGATCTAACTTAGCCTATGTGTATTTTACTGCAGATTAAATATAATAAACTCCTATCCAAATTATCGTCACCTATTTAACGGCTCACTGAGTTTATTACTTCTTTTTTTTACATTTCCATCAGAACTCTTATAGTAATGCCTGGTAAAAATTAAAGAACAAGACAAAATGATAAAAACAGCATCTGTATGCTGTTTCAATGATAGTCTATGTCTTCCTGGTCTGTGTTTATTGGAGTTTCGCGCCTTATATCTGCTCAGTGCTATAATCCATATGTCTGATGATCGTTTCATATCCTCAGTGGAAGTCTAGGAAGGAACGGAAATGTTTCCTGCGAATTATGGTTATGTGAGAGTTTTAAGGAACAATATATGCCAACAATATATTGGGGGTTATTCACTTAGCTGCTGAAGGCAGCCGAGTGAATATTATAACCGAGCCAAAGTGAAGTGAGACGAACGCTGTTCAGCTATTCACTTCAGCAGTACATACCAACGAATATTTCTGATTTTTGTAATTGATCTTAAAAAGATCAGTCTGTATTTTATTTCTTGTCTGCTGATATACATTATCATACAGGTATACTTTACAGGTATACACCATCATACATACATACATATATACTAGGACTTAAAAATGTGGGTCAAAAGTGCTGCATCCAAAGTTGGTTTCATTTACCAGTGTGGCAAGACAAGTCTGTACTGTAGGGAACAATGACTGATGGTTAGGCAGCTTTCTAACACAGAGAGGTCTCGGAGTGCCACAGCTGAATACGATACAGTAAGGTGTAGGGAAAACAAGAGCGCCACAGGTTAGGATCCTCTTACACAAGCATATATTGAAGCACACCTTTAAAGGAGAGGAGCAAAATAGCTAGTTACTCGTGGGCTGAATCAATCCTCCATAAACCCTTATGTGCCCACCACTCTTTTACAACTAGTAACTTAAGCCCTGATATAGGTGGCATTTTATAGTCTTATATCTATCTTATAACTAGAAATAAATAATCTTGTCCCCCAAAACCTTAGATGTGTCAATTTGATATGTTTTGCACCTTCCTGTGTACATATACTGGCAATTTTGGATCAAGCCAGGTAACCTGCTAGCATCTATTTGAATCAAGGTTTAAAAACTGGAGCACTCAGAGCAAACACACAGAATACAGGGAGAATGTACAGACTCCATATCTTCCAGTAGTAGTATAATGTAGTGGTAGTAGTAGTAGTGCGAATCAAACCTAGGACCTGGACAATAAAGTGGATCTGTTCCCCCTTTGAATAAAAATCACATCCGTATACAGCTCTGCATGCTGATATTAAATCATCTTACATTCATTAGTTACACAAACATTAGGGATGCACAGATACTTTTCGAGTACCAGTGCAGATACTTGGCATTTTCATGAGAACTACCAGGGTTGCAGCGTTTGCAGCTGGGACCTGGCTCTGGCGGACCACAACTGTCCTGAAATCATTAGTCTGTATTGTTTTAGAAAAACTGTCACATGAAAAAAAACAAAAATGTATCAGTACTCGTACTTGTAAGTACTCGGCAAGTACCAGTACTCGTACTCGCAAAACTGGTATCTGTGCATCCCTTTATTTATATTTATAAAAACAAAATCATACATTAAAACAGAGATGTACAAATCCCAGGAGCTTCGTGTGCTCCTTACATATGACAGCTGCCTCCTAATTTTTGAATTTTTCTCTAGTCTAGCCTTGGAGCTCAAAAGTATCGGTACATGTACTTGTACCGAGTACTGTACTTGGTATCTGTGCAACCCTAACAAACATTATTATTATTATTATATTATTATAGAGGATTTATATAGCGCCAACAGTTTGTGCAGCGCTTTACAATATAGGGCAGACATTACAATCACAATACATTTCAAACATATTATTATTTTACTTACAATTACTGTTTTTCTACTTCTGGGTCCACTTTGGGACAAATGATGTAATGTGTTCAAGCATTGCATCATGGAAAGGTTACATCACAGTGCATTGCTGGGAAATCTCATCTGTAATCTCATGAGGTATTTTCCTCCCCTGAGATATTGTGCATGTTCACATGTCCTAGTCACCTGTGCCAGAGTTCCAGGAAATAAAGGGAGATGGATTAATCTGCCTATAGTAAACATGGCCACTGTGAGAAGAATGGAGAAGAAAAGAGAAAGAAGGTATACAAAGAATATAAAGCCGGCAATTATCTAGAAGTATGTGTTTGTAGATTGTCATTACTAAACATTTTTCTAGGTGTCTTTGTTGTTATTTTTAAGATATGGGTAAAGTTCCTCTTTAAGGATCCTAGACACTTACATACATGCCTTGTTTGCTGATATAAAGTGTGGCATTTCAGAAAACAGAAACGCTGGAACTTTTTGATCCTAAAACTAAATCTGAAAACTAACCCATTTCTATAATCCAACCCCCCAAATTTCCCTAAAGTCAAACCTAACCCCTAATGCTAACCCCAAATCTGACCCTACAATTTAAAGCTGACATTTTCTAAACGTCTCCTTAGGCCCATTGGTTTCCCTGTCCTAAAATATTAACCTCTATTTCTGAGCAGGGTTAATACCAGCAGATAACCTGTTTCCTCTGCCGGCTTCTATAGGTCAGAATCTGATCTTTTTGTAGTGAAGGCTTCATTTTCTGTATCTGACCATTGCAGCCAGTTAGAGCCTCTTCCTCACAGAGATCTGATCCTTCGTTGCAGCTAACAGAGGGTACTGCCAGTGAGACTGAAATTATTTAAAACGATTGTGGAAATTTACCATGGTATGTAGACATTAATGAATTCAACTGATACAGACACACACACACACACACACACAAATCATACATGCGCCTTTTAAATGTTTTCAATAAAGTCTTTTAGGTCCATTAAAATAAGCCAGTGTCCCAAATTTAAAATCTTCAGGCAAGCCACTTCCAGTGTTCTCCTTCTATCGCTTTAGTCACCTTGAGTTACTTGTTTGGAACAGCTGTAAGAGATGACATCATCTCACGGAATTTATGGAAAAAGAAAAGACATGAAATTGGAGTCCATGTCAAAATCAACCAAATAAACTGGAATAAGTCATTTATGGAGGTCAGCAGAAGCACTTTTGCCAAGTTGTTTTCACATTAATTGGTTGTGTTTCTGCTTCTTGAAACTAACAAAAGCTGTTGACTAAATGCTGATAAAAAGTTTTTTGCACTTGAGACCTTCTGTTCTCTTATCATGTTAATTTGATGCATTCTTGAACATATATCAATTTGTTGACTGTCATATGGTGAATGGTAGTTTAGTTGATTTGCAAGAATTTTGTATTATCCTCCACAGATCAGGCATATACGCCTACAAATATTTAGGCGAAGCGACATTAAAGTGAAATTAAACTTCAGAGTTAAACCTTAAAAATGCATTCAGGTACCTTAACTATTAACAAAAATGTATCTTATTTGTCTATAACTCGGCTGTAGATCCTCAAATCATCTCTGAATTGGTGCTGACACTGCCATTCCTTCTGGAGGGGGGCTACTTTTCTTCCCCATGGTCTCTGTGTGTGTTGTACAGTAGCCACAACTCCAAGCTCACTCCTGTGATGGACTACAATCTCATGTTTAGTTCACTAATTTGTATTTAGATTGTAGTCTATTCCGGGAGTAAGCTTGGAGCGGTGACTACTTTACAACACACACAGGGACCATGGGGAACAGAAGTAGCCCCCCTACAGATGGAAGGACAGTGTCCACACCAATTCAGAGATGATTTGAGGATCTACAGCCCAGTGATACACAAATAAGATACATTTTTGGTAATAGTTAAAGTACTATAATGTATTTTTAAGATTTGACTCCTGAGTTTAGTGTCACTTTATGGGAAATGTTAAGTTCTCTAGATTCTAGCACCTCTAGCAGATATTTCTCTGTATATTGATGACAATCTGTTCAATGGGTCTATTAAAGCATACAGAAAACATCACAAACATTTGCTGATGGAGTATCAATCCCTTACTTTGAAAATGCATTCACCTGGATTGTTTTCCATCAGAGAATATTTGTGAAAGTCATAGTCTGTGCTTCATAAATTGACCCCCAAATCTTGCTTATGACAGTTCAGTATGAATTTAAATATACATCATTGCCAAATAATTTCAGTGTGGCAAATAGGACAATGCAATCATCTCATTAAAGATAGATACAGTAGTTATTGTTTTCTGTACATGATCACATATGCATTAAGGCCTCGCTATCCCAATTTTCATAGTTTGGGTGCAGAGAAAGATGAAATGAAACCCTTTTGGAATGAGCTAATTTTGTCTCACATGGAAAAAAATTTGTTCTCACATGAAAAAAATGTTGATGCTAAAATTGTTTACAGTAGCTTAGTGGTTAGCACTTCTGCCCTGTAGCACTGCGGGTCCCTGGTTCAAATCCCGGTCAGGTTACTATCTGCAGTTTGCATGTTCTCTCTGTGCTTGCTTGGGTTTCCTCCGGGTACTCTGGTTTCCTCCCACACTCCAAAGACATGCTGGTAGGTTAATCAACCCTGTATGTATACATGTGAGATAGGGACCTAAGCTCCTTAAGGGCAGGGACTAATGTGAATGCGTGCTATGTAAAGAGCAGCATATATTATTGGCACTGTATAAATACCTGTAATAAAATAAATATTTGCCTGGAGAAGTTGATGGAATGGTTTGCATGCAGTTGTCTTGCCTTAGTACAGTGGTGGACAGCTTAGTGAATATAAGGGCCCAAAAATAGTTTCAAATTGTGTTGCATTAATGCCTAGTAAAATGTATGTCTTCCTGTGCATTACGACAATGCAGGGTAACCATGTGCACTACTATGAATGTGGCAATAGTTTTGACTGACACCCCAACTCACTGTAAGAGTGGCAGGCAAAGAACCTGCACTGCATTCCACCATAATGCATATGCTGTATGTTGTGGCGTTCTGCTAAAAAATGGCATGTCTGATTTTAAATGTGTTCAAATCCATTAAAATTCTGAATTACCTTGCCCTTGTTTATGCAGAAAATGCAAATGTCGCCGACAACATCCAAAGTGTGACCCTTGGATAAATGGGGAGAGGGATTTTCATTAATATATTACATTTATTAATTTCCATTTTATTTACTTCATGGGGTACTTGATCCAGTCTACCTTACAGCTCTGCATTTCTAATAGTAATCTACCTCTGCCTTAACTCTGACAGGAGGTTCCCGCAACGTCATTTAATTTCGATGTAAACACAATGCGGAAGCATTTTGTTGTATGCTACATTGCCTGCTCCTAGTGCTGCTGTTGGGAAGCCCAGGAGCTGACTGAATCCACTCCTATGCTTAGTGCTGGACCGTGGACAGGCAGAAGTTCCAGCAGTAAAGCTTGTTGAAACAGCTGTGACCCAGCATGCAGCCTGCTGTGCGTCAGACCTGATTAAAGAGCAAATGAATTGGATTCACCAGCACTCAGTAAAAGATTTCAAATGATAAAGTCCATTTAATGGAACAGATTGTCATACATGTTGCAATAATTATAACCAACGTTTCAGGGCCACCCCGGGACCCTTCATCAGGGCAACAATGTAACAACGGTGTTGGTGTTACATTGTTGCCCTGATGAAGGGTCCGTACGTGGCCCCGAAACGTTGGTTATGATTATTGCAAAATGTATGACTATCTGTCCGATTAAATGGACTTTATCACTTAAAATCTTTTACTGAGTGCTGGTGATTCCTATTCATTTGCTGTTCGGTGTGCACGGCGCCATGCTGTTTGATGTGCACGGCGAGTATCACTACAAGCACCATTATTGTGATTTTGGCCGGAGATACTGCAAGAAGTGCAGGGGGACATATTGGACTTTAATACCTGATTAAAGGTCTGGTGCACAGTGAGCCACAAGTGCTGGTGCTGACTGACCAGATGTGGCCCACAGGCCACTAGTTGGGCACCAAGGCATTACTGGGTTGGTAAAGATGTCCCTGGAGAAAGCAGTTACAAACCTGGGGAATATGAACTGAGCATATGAATTTAAAAACACTAGAGTAGAGGTCATCTACACTGAATTCCCCATGTCCAAGGCTGGATTCATACATACGTATATTTTGCTTTAACCTAGGCTAGCTACCAAGTGCCACCTTCCCCCCCTTTACCCCAACACCTGCTATAAGGGCATTAACAAAATCTCTCTTCTTGCCTTCCTTTTTTCCTCATTTACCCTAGTCTTTACCTTAAGTCTCCTATTGCCAACATCATAATGTGCTCCAGACTCTTTGAAGTCCTACTCTAAATGACCAGGAAGCTGACAGTTTTGCTGCCTAGTCCCACTTCTCAGTGGTACATGTGATGATGGAAGGTCTCGGGAATAGTCTGGAGAAGTTCTTTAGGGGTATGAACATTAATATGTGATGGTGGAATAAGAAGGCTGTGTTTTAGTATTAGTCTATATGAGCCAATATTTAGCAATGAGGATCATAATATTCACCTGGGCTTGGTGGGTTGGTGCCGCCCCTAGCGGCTGTGGCACCCTAGGCCATGGCCTATGTGACCTAGTGGTATAGCTAGCCTTGCATATGTTACTATGATCAGTTGATTGAGAGATTTAGTCAACTGATGTCATATTCGTATCACCTTTTCTAATCCCTTCCCACTCCTGAGCCTTTGTATTGATCAGTAAGGCAGTGTATTAAGTTAAAGGGCCAGCAGAGGTGTTTAGGAGATGAGAGTGATGAGGGCAAATGTTGAGGAAATGTAAAGTTTTTTGTTTTTTTATACATGACTTCAGAATACTCAATATCTCTATTTACTGATGTATTATTATTATTATTATTATTATTATTATTATTAT
>NW_017307418.1:28157-31764 GCF_000935625.1 Nanorana parkeri | reverse complement strand
AACGAACGAAACGAATAAGAAACGAATAAGAAACGAATAAGAACAGAAAACGAAACGAACGTTCGTGCGAACGCTACAGAATTTCGTCCGAATCCGAATTCCGAATCCGAATTGACTTTCACACCCGAATCCCGAAAAACGAAATAACACAAATCCGAATTTAAAACGAAACAAATTTTTTGGCAGTGCACATGTCTACCAGACAGTCCAGATGGATGCAGATCCTCAACACAGGAAAGACACCGACCATGCTCTGAAGTCCACTTAGTTCCAAGGTATTTCAAGAGCCTGCACTGGTCCTGGTTCTCTTCCTCTTTCAGTCTCTCAGGCCTCCACCATGTTGGAGGCCTCAGGAAAACCTTTCCCTCACTTCAGCCCATGCCCACCCCCAGGCCTCAGCCTCACCTGAGGGGCAGGCTGAACAGGACCCAGCCCTAATCCATGGCTGGTCCCGGCGAGAGAGCGAGAGAGCACATGGCAGCTCCCACCAATATATTTAGTCTATCCCAGCAGGCACCACTGACAGAGAGGAGCCCAGTGATTGGCTGCTGTACTGTACATATATTACAGTATCCACCATTGGCTGTCCCACAATATGATAGAGTCACACTCCCCCCAGAGGGGTACAGACAATGTTAGACACCTGGGATTAACCACATAATTGCCACTACAAATCCAGCCAGGCTGTCTACAGCCCTGGCTATCACTAAATGCCTAGTAGTCACATCACAGAAGGTGATGGGCGCTACAAGTTAAAATCACCCATTGATTTCCATGACTAAAAAACTGCTGCTTCAGAGCTCAACCTGAAGCCTAAGCAACCAAGATGACATGGTCCTTGGGTGCCAGGAGTTCTAAGAGGTCTATGACTTGGAACAAATATAAAGATAACAAATTCTGACACTCTTTTTTTTATAAGATGCATGCTCCAGGTCTATGATTCAAATGCACTGACATTAGAAACAGACAGGCAACCAGCAATTGCAAACAACAGAATTACATAATGCTTACCACTTTTACATGTGTTATGAAAAGCCTTACATATTCTACAGTTCCCCTTCAACACATTGTGTCGCCATGCTGTGTCGTGTCCTTTATGCGGCAAACATTTCCTTCCCTTGTAATTGCAGTGTTTGGAGGGGCAGCAATGGGCAGAACATCTGTTTGCTGGCGTTGTGGGTGGAATAATTGAGGTTACGTTCAGCAGCTTAGTAACCAGTGCAGAACTCTTTTCAAATTGCTTTAATTTTATATTCCAATTGTATGACATGAAAAGCCTTTCAAAAACAATGTTCAGAATGAGAGCTGGAAGAAAAAGTCTGTTTCTGGTATTTAAATAAGTCAAATAAAACCTAATATCAAGTCAATGCAATTTGCTCTGCTAAACTGGCACCTAACATATAATTAAACTATAAAAAAAAACAAAAAAACAATAACGGAACACAGCTGCAAAATTGCCGGACACAGAGTATTTGACCAATATGCTAATTGAGTGAGCTTGCCAGGGCAAAAACAGGTTTTAAGGAAGCTGCCCATGTAGCAGATTTATCTAGAGTTGCTAGGAAATAGCAGTTTTTTTTTGTTTTTACACTGCTAAATGCTTTGCAACCTGATGTGCTTCTAGTATAGGTATGATCATTACTGCAGTTATTATATTATTATTATACAGGATTTATATAGCGCCATTTATATAGGAAGACATTACAATTGCAATACAATTCAAGACAGGATGGTAAGGAGGGCCCTGCCCATGAGAGCCTACAATCTAAAAGGGAGGGGCAAGTGATACATGAGGAGGTAGCTGTGTGGGGATGAATTGTTTGAGAAAGTGATAGTTCACTGGTTAGGTTGAGGTCGGATAAGTTGCAGTTGTCAGATCCAAATGTAGGCTGAGATCAGACTGCTGCTGTTTTTAGCAGGACCTCTTGCAAGTAGGTCAGATGTTGTTGAAGGATTTCCTTTGCACCTGGATGCGTAGTCTCTTAGGCTGAAATGTCAAATGTTCAGCAAGTTTTCTGCAAAAAAATATTCATAAAAGGTGAAAATAAAATCCTTTTTGCTCTTTATTTTGAAGGACAAGTGTACCTTTCACAGTAATGACAATGGTTGACCATTCCTGTGCAAGTTGTACTTTAACAGCAAATGAAAGGCCTATGTTTTTCAGGTTAAGTGACTTAGAGCCCTTTCACATGGGCATGGTTTCAGGCGGATCTAATCAGTAGCCCTGTGTTAGTCTATAGGCAGCCAGGTCTTAACTGCAATTACTGGACCCATGTTGGTCTCTGGGGAGTCATGTGTTCATTTACATCCCTGGTAAGGTCCTGAATACTAAACGCAAAATAGCTCCATTTTGGCGGACCTGGTCATGGTGGATCGGTGGCAATTTTATGTAAACAGACACTTGTCCATTTACATATGACTCCACATAGACCTGTGGTTCTCAACTGGTGGGTCGTGACCTAAAAGTGGGTCGCCGCATGCCTTCCACTGCACTAGGTGAGAGGCTCCTCAGCCTCCGCTATAGCGCAGAACTGTCAGTTCTCATGCCGTGCAGCCAGTCAAAATATGCTGCCTGGCGCCGAGTGTCAGCTTAAGGTGGGGTGGGATGAGGGTATGGCCATCCATGTATGCATTGCTTAGAGCTCCCTCACGTGACCAGAGTGACATCACATTCTGGCTCCCGGCAGCTCAACAAAGAGTGTAAGGGAGCTGTACAAGCAATGCATGTATAGATGGAGCTCCGTCACAGCACAGCAGCCCACACTGAACCCCTACATTTTTTTGGAGTGTGTATGTGTGTGTGAGAATGTCTGTGAGTGTGTGAGATTGTGTGTGTGGTTGTATGTGTCTGTCAGTGTTTTAATCGCAAACTATCACACAATCGCACCTACTGTTCATTTTTGTGGCACCCCAAACACACCTCCCTCCCACAGTTTCATATCCTGCACAGGAACATGCAATGCTGTGCGTTCCAGTGCGGTGCAACTTGGGTCGCGACTTAATGACCGATGTGAGCGGCCGGCGTCTCTCCTCCCCGCACTGCTCAGCCTCCTGTCACAGATCAGGAGGGCTGAGCTGTCCTCCCGCACCGCCCAGCCTCCTGTGACAGGCAATCCAGGAGGGATAGCGGCGGTGTGGATGGAGACAGCTGTCATTGCTGTCACAGGAGGCTGATCTATCCTCCCGCACCTCCCCGCTCAGCCTGCTGTGACAGCTGTCAGGATGAGAGCGTGTACAAGCAGTCAGTGATCAGTGATCGTTGAGTGTTTGTAAATAAATGAGGACATAGTGTGTTTACTGTGTCCTTAATTATGAATGAATGCAAAGTGATCTACATCACCTCCTGTTCATTCATAATTGTGGTTATAGTAACCATGCTCTGTCCTCATGTTATGAATGAACAGGGACACTCAGTATAGAGCATTCATCTTCATTTATAACAGGGGCTGCAGAAAAAGAGATTGAGGGCTCTGCGTTATCAATCTCTTTTTCTATTTTAAAAGGGAAATATCAGGGGTCTGTTTAGACCCCTAATATTTCCCAAAGCCCCTAAAAGTAAAGTAAAAAATAAAAATATTTAATAAAAATGAATAAATAAATACAATTA
>NW_017307418.1:23188-26628 GCF_000935625.1 Nanorana parkeri | reverse complement strand
ATATCAGGGGTCTGTTTAGACCCCTAATATTTCCCAAAGCCCCTAAAAGTAAAGTAAAAAATAAAAATATTTAATAAAAATGAATAAATAAATACAATTAAAATATAAACAAATTGAAAAGTTTATAAAAAATAAATAAAAATCTAATATTTAAAAAAATTGAAAAAGTTAGAATTAAAAACATTTTCGGTTTTGGTTTCAGCTTGACATTTTTTTTTCCGTTTCGGTTTTGAAATTTTCATTTCGGTGCACCTCTAATTGTTAGTATACTTTCTTTTTCAATTGAATGTAATGTAATTCTGCAATATGACCACTAAATGGAGCTGAGAAACATAGGGAAAAAAAAAACTATTTCCTGTTCTCCTCAGCTCCATCAAGTGGCCATAATGTGGTATTTTGTGAATGGTACATTCAGCCTGAAAAGAAAATATACTAAGAATATTCATTTTTGCCTCTATTCGCATACAATAACCATTCACAGAGATGCACAAGGCGTCTGCTAAAACCTTTGCTATATACTGTATATAACTCACCTAGAGTAGGTTGTTCTTCTTTATGTATACATATACAACGATGGTTCTGTGCTCTGTGTGCATTGTGTATTACAGTTCTTAGTGATAACTATAATTATTTATTATTGTTAGTCGCACCCTGAATTTCTCTTTGTGCTGGCAGATTTATTAAAATAAATGCATTTGTGTTTGGGATCTGGCTAATCTCTTCATGCAGGCATTTCCATTTCTACAGTTTTATTATATTAATGTCAACTCTGTGCCCATTTGCTGATCACCCTGTCATTTGTAGTTTAGACTTAGTGTAAACTCATTAATCCTCGGTAGCTTTGCCTTCTGACAACCATCAGTGGCTTCTCGTTCTCCACTGGATAAAGCGTTCTGTGAAATTAAATATATTCCTTCTCCAGTCTCTTTTAATGCATTTTCCTCTACATTTACATAAGTATTATCATTTCTTAGAATGTTCTGCATTTGGTTTTGTAAATTAACTGGTTCATTCATGACACGGTCTTAGCAGGGTTTAAAGCTTCTAAAATATGTAATGTGTGCACGGACAAGTATAAGTTTGTATAATAAATCCACATTCTGTTTTGTTCTTTATGTGATGAAAGGTTGGAACACATGTATTTGGTTGTCTTCAGAGCAGCATTTGTTTCACTGTGGTAGATGAACTATCTGTGCTATTACTGTGAGGGCTTCCTCAAGGTTTGGAATGTTAGGCGGGTCCAATCTGCACCAACAACCCTGGAAAGGGGGGAAAAGCTTAAAGTGACACTAAACTCAGGAGTTAAACCTTAAAAATACATTCAAGTACCATAAAAGAGAACTATGAGGTAACCTGTTTATCAGATAGTTTTCTTAAGGGTCACTGGAGGGCATATGCTAACCTCCTCCCATGACCCAAAGCTCAGTATATAGCGAGCTATTGCTCACTATATACTGAGAGCGCCACAGCCCGGACGGATCCCGACAATGCTGTCGAGATCCACCCAGCCGCGTGAGTGACAGCGGGCTCTGCCTATCTAGAGGCAGAGCCAGCTGTGCCCCCCCTCCTGTTCGCTCCTCCACTCAGCGCTGGAGGATCAGAGCGACGAGGGGGGAATCCCTAAAGAGAGCGGTGACTGACAGTCAACGCTCTCTGCAGGGAGATGATCAGAAAGTGAGCGAGCGACGGTATGTGTTCGCTCACTTCCCAATCTATAGAGCCGACCTGTGACAGTTTAATTGTCACAGATCAGCTCAAACTATGAGGTTGAGTGAAAATCACCTAACTATTAACAAAAATGTATCTTATTTGTGTATCACTCGGCTGTAGATCCTCAAATCATCTCTGAATTGGAGCTGACACTGTCCTTCCTTCTGGAGGGTGGCTCCAGCTCCCTGTGTGTGTTGTAAAGTAGCCACGACTCCAGGCTCGCTCCCCTGATGGACTATAATCCTAATACAAATTAGTAAACTAAACATGAGATTGCATATGGATTTCAGAACCATTTTTAACATTGCGTAATGTCTTAAAACTCATCTCCAGCTCTGGGCACAGTATACTTACTGCAGTTGTAATTGTAATTGCTGCAGCAAGTCCTTTCTAATGCAACAGTCTATTATTACAGAAAATTTAGAGCTTAAGTAATACAGTTTATTGGCTTGCTTAGAGCCCAACTCCGGGCACAATACACTCACTTACTGCAGTTCAGTGCCTTTGCTGTAAACTGACCTGCCAAAATTAGATCATCCTCCTTCTCCTCCCAAATATCCAGTATACTTGTAAAAGGAACCTCAGCTACCACTAAATTCCCACTCCGTTTACAGCTCTGCAGGTCTTCAGCACTCCTGTCACATCTTCATTCTTCTCTACTTCTGGCCAGTCACAAAACAAATAACCCCCAGGTTCTATTTTGTGATTGGACTGGAGGAGAGGGGAGCGAAGATGCGACTGCAGCACTAAGGTCTATAAGAGCTGGACTTTTACCCACAGATAGATGAAAGATGAAGATTGAGGGGAGAAGGAAGAAGATCTAATGTTGGTTGGTCAAAGGCACTGTGCAACTTACTTAACTGCAGTCATTGTATTCTGCCCAGAGTTGGGTTCCAAGTTAGGCAATAAACTGAGGGTGAATCTCAAATACAGGCAGCAAAAAAAAACAAAAAAACACAGGTGTTCTAATTCCTCTTCACTATATGCAAAATAAAGAAATGTTTTGATATCAGTTGCAATTTAAGTAAGACAGGTACTGCCTGCATATTCCCTAAGGGGGTTCTAGATACCATCTATATGCTGATGACATTCAAATATATATCTCCACTCTAAAGCTCATTCCTCCAGTGTCCTTGTGCATCACTAAGGGGTCTATTCACTATGCTGCCGAGGGCAGCCGAGTGAATGACCGATCAGTAGTGAAGTGAGCCGAACACTGTTCGGCTATTCACTTCAGGCTGATACAGCTGATTTCAGCCGTACAACGGCTGAAATGCGCCGTACATCGGCCTGCTTCGTGTGGCTTCGGGTCGGCTGAACATGCTCAGCATGTTCGGCCGACCCGAAGTGCAGAAGGAGTTCGACTCAGCCAATCAAACATCTGGATCGGCTGAGCCGAACCTCCGGCAGGCTTCTCACTGCTGTTCCGGCTATTCCTAAAGATGCCGAACAGCAGTAAGTGAATAGCCGAATGCCGCTGAGCGGCATTTGGCTCGGCTGTTCTGCTCGGTCCCTCAGAGGGACCGAGCAGAACAGAAAAAGAGTAAAAAAGGTAAAAAAAGTAAATAGAAAACGATTGTGCGGAGCTAGCAGTGACAATGTACCAATGCTTTTTAATGGGAGAATTTTTTTTTTTCTATTCTGAGATCGCTCGTGTCAGAATAAAGAAAAAAAAGACACGGCATTGTTTCCCTCCTTGGCGGCCGGGAGCGGGAGGCTCCCAGAGCGCC
>NW_017307418.1:22476-22810 GCF_000935625.1 Nanorana parkeri | reverse complement strand
ACTCAGCCGATCCAACATCTGGATCGGCTGAGCCGAACCTCCGGCAGGCTTCTCACTGCTGTTCCGGCTATTCCTAAAGATGCCGAACAGCAGTGAGTGAATAGCCGAATGCCGCTGAGCGGCATTTGGCTCGGCTGTTCTGCTCGGTCCCTCAGAGGGACCGAGCAGAACAGAAAAAGAGTAAAAAAGGTAAAAAAAGTAAATAGAAAACGGTTGTGCGGAGCTAGCAGTGACAATGTACCAATGCTTTTTAATGGGAGAATTTTTTTTTTCCTATTCTGAGATCGCACGTGTCAGAATAAAGAAAAAAAAGACACGGCATTGTTTCCCTCCT
>NW_017307418.1:21169-22368 GCF_000935625.1 Nanorana parkeri | reverse complement strand
GCCAGCTTCGGCTTTCTGCACGGCTCAGCCGAGCCGATGCATATGCGATCGGCTCGACTGAGCCGCTCGGCCACGATCGGGAGCTGTACGGGCTATTGTGAATAGCCCGTACAGCACCCCCTCGGTTCTACTGAACCGAAGGGGTCCTGGGGCCGAAGCTAGCCGAAGGATCGGCCGAAGCTACGGCCAGATCCCTCGGCAGCTTCGTGAATAGACCCCTAAGTTATTAACTAACATATCAGTCTGGATGTCACAACACTTATTAAACTGCAGTCTGAGCTTATTATATCCTTCCCCCCAGTGCACCTTCCCCCAACTTTACCACTGAGGTTGATATCACAAGTATCCATCCCTTCCCCCATGCCTAGGTGCAATCCTGGACTCTGACCTCATCTTTCTGCCCTACATCTAATCACAATCCAAATCATGCCACCTTCAGTTCCGTAATGTCTCTAAATTTCGCCCCTTCCTCACCAATAAAACCAATCTCGTCTTGACTATTGCAACTCCCACCTCATTGGCCCACCTCTACAGAGGCTATCCCTCCTTCAGTTTATCATGAATGTTGCTGCTAGACTCATCCACCTCACTAACCACTCTGTATCTGCAACCCCTTTGTGCCAATTCCTCCACTAACTTCCAAATCTGCCTAAATAATACAATTCAGAATATTAACAACTACTTTCTAAGCCGTCCACAACTCTACCCCCGGCTATATGTCCAATCTTGTCTCAAAGTATCACCCTAACCCTCCTCTGTGCTCCTCCCAATACCTCCTTCTCTCTAGCTCCCTTTCCAACTCCTCCCATGCTCGTTTCCAGGACTTGTCTACTGTCTCTCCCATCCTCTGGAACTTCCTACTCCAACCTGTCGGCTATCTCCTACTCTGTCTACCCTGCCTTTAGGCGATTCCTGAAGACTCAACTTTTCAGGGAAGCCTATCCCATCTCAACCTAACTGCTGAACTACCACCTCTTGCCTCACTTGCCCCTTTCTTTTAGATTGTAAGCTCTAATGCGCAGGGTCCTCTATACCATCTTGTCTTGCATTGCAACTGTACTGTCTTCCTAATATTGTAAAGCACTGCGCAGACTGTTGGCACCAAATAAATCCTGAATAATAATAATAATAATAATAAATACTATATAATAATAATAATAAATACTATATATTATTATTATTATTATTATTATTATTAT
>NW_017307418.1:20802-21089 GCF_000935625.1 Nanorana parkeri | reverse complement strand
AACCTGATTCTTTTTTCATAGATTGGAAGTGGTGGTAAATGTAGGGGTGTACTCACATTTTTCATAAATCTGCACTTTTGATCATTTAGATTATGAGAATGAATACACCATGTCAGTTATATGTGTTATTTGTTTAAGTATACAACCTTAGGTCCTACTTAAATGAAGACTAGTGTTCTCCTGTTTAAATATGTTGAAAAGTAAAAATGTCCACAATTGTCACTTTACATGACTGTACTTGGAGGACACAGACAACATTCAAAACCTGACAGAAGTTTTATATATAT
>NW_017307418.1:12956-20786 GCF_000935625.1 Nanorana parkeri | reverse complement strand
AGGTATGTATATATATATATATATACATAGTAAAGCATTAGACACATCCACTTGTTGAAAATTTTTTTAAAGGGCTCCTTTGCCTACTTTTATGAATAGAAAGTTCACAAAGAACAATGCAGTTGTTACTCAACCTCTCTCTTGACAAAAAAAATAGCATATATTCAGCCTCTTGACTTTGCTCTTACAGCACTGCTGCACCGGCCTCAATCCTCAGGCCCCTGTCTGTTTCCTCCACCCAGTCTCAACACTTTGCTAACCTGCACACTTAAAGGGGTCTATTCACTAAGCTGCCATAGGCAGCCGAGTGAAAGGCCGACCTGAAGTGAAGTGAGCCGAACGCTGTTTGGCTAGCTACGGCTAGATCCTTTGGCTGCTTTGTGAATAGACCCCTTAGTTCATGACCCGCACCTCCCTGCTGCACTGGACTCCAATCTGACTCCTGGCCAGAGACCTCCTCTGTCTCCCAAGGGAGCATTGAACACTTACTAGCTCGACTCTCTTAGGAGATATGCACAGCTGAACAATCAATGGGTGCTGGTCAATATTAAAACATGGACTCTTACCTGTATCTATGCTCAAATACCTTCAACAAACGCAATTGCTAAAAAAAAAACATGGACGCAGGGTTGGAGCCTTCATTCCACCCAAATCTCTGCAAAGCCTTTGAGTTCCAGGTCCCTGACCATCGTTTTTATGAATCCTACAAAAAACTGAAAAGAAATGTTTTCTCCATAAAAAACATGCATCCGCCTATAATAAACACAACAGTGGGCATCAAGCCAATATCTTCTAATGAGAGATTCACTTTCAAGTGTAATTTCTGCCTGAGACAAGTCAAACTTCCCAAACAAGTCCACAATCATCTGCCTTCAGAAACTGTGCAGTATATGTGAGACTGATACAAGTTGCCTAAAAATACCAACATTTTCTGTACTCTGAAAAGCTAATACCCCGAATGAATGCTTTATTTCTCACAATAAAGAAATCTTAAATATTCAGCAATATATTCATTTTTCCCTTAGAAAACTAAATAGATCTTAGAAATAAAAACTGAAGGGAAGCTTAATTTAAGCTTTTTTTCCACTGCATCTATTTTGTGCACTGAGAGACATTCCGTAATCAAGATAGTGCTAAAACTCCAAATTCATTATTCATGTAGTCACAAGCTTATTGATAATAAGAAGTAAAAATTGCAACACAACAAAAGTCTTCAACTTTATCTTTATCTAAAATGTGCTTGCTTATAAAGTTTTTTGCTGGGAATTAATTGGTTGCCATAACCACGTACAGTTTGTGGGTTTTATAAAATGCTATGGCAAGCAGATGTTATTTAAAGAGGTTTTTCGAGGTTCAAATGCCTGAAATGTATTGGCTTTTGCAGCAGCTATTTTAAATACACATTTTATGTTTTCTCTATCTTTTGTGATTTCTATAGATGGTAGTTTTTTTTTTAAAGAAGCTGTAAAGTTAACTTTTCAAGTAAACCCCTGGATTTCCTTATGCAGGGCACATCAACCAGTTCACTTAAAATGGACATTTCAGTAACTATATGCATCAATTCCCAACTCATTACTGTGTTGTTCATACCTCTGGCCTGTAGGTGTCACTATTTACAGATCTTACATGTGTTATATGTGTTACGTATGTAAGTTAGTTCCAGTTTCTGTTATGATATACTCAGAAGTCTGCACTTGTATTATGGATGCCTGAACTTGTTAATAAAGCTCTCTATGACTTTACTACCTCCCAGACTAACATCATCATATACATCAACAACAGTATCAGTATCTAAACTATCTAAATAAAGAGGGCATATGGCAAGCTCAGAGGGCCAAAACAACTCAAAATAAAGTTATTGATTTAATAAAAAATAAATGTTTGCCTAACGCTCTTTGTCTAAAGCTCCCAACATGATAATATACTGTATAATATTGCAACAAAGCCCTCTTAGTAGCAGAGATACCTCAGACAAAGAGCCAACAAATTCATAATGGAAAAAAAACAAACATCTCATTTAATTATATAGGTGTACTAAGACATACATCCACAAAGAATCAATTCTCTATATTGCAATGCCCCATCCCAGGTAAATAGCTAAAAAGATTTAAATACGGGATCCCGGTAATTGTAACCTTGATGTAATCGCTTTGTTGTAGTATCAAGGAAAGAAAGAAGTTCTACTTTATAAAGAAATCCAAATATCAGTTCCCTGTAAGAGAAGAGGTGTCATCTCTCAAGCGGCCCAAGTCTCCTACCTCCCCACCGTTCCTGCATATTTACCCTTTCAAGTTTTTGGGTGCTTGTCTCCCACCACTCCACACAATGTAGTTCCTACCTCCGACCCCTACGCTATTGCATGACTTGGTAGTCATTAGTGATGGGGCGAACAGGCCCAAGTTCGATTCGAATTCGAACTTTAGAACATCCAAAAAGTTTGAACTCAATGCAAGTCAATGGGGGTAGAACTTTCAAAAACAATTGCCCCTTTAAGAGAGCTTATATGCAAGGTATTGGCCATAAAGGTGTATGGGGGTCCGGGTACTGCCCTGGGGGACAGGAATCAATGGGGAAAAAAACAACTTTTCTAAAATACCGTTTTTAAAGGAGCAGTGGTTTTAACATCACTTAAAGGGTAACAATAACAACAAAACATTCCTTTAAAAATCATGCCTGGGGGGTCCCCTTAACCTGCCTGTAAAGTGGCGGATCTGTACGATGTATAGAACCTGCTGCAGCAAAACTGACATTTCTAAAGGGAAAAAATGACTTTTTTTAATTCTTAAAGTGTGTAGTTCCCCCCTCCCTTTAGGTCATGTAGGAATGTTAGGAGGGACCAATTTATTTTTAAAAAACTGTGGGGTTCCCCCTCAAAGTCATACCAGACCCTTAAGGTTTGGTAGGAATATTGATGAGGGACCCCATGTAAAAAAAAAAGTGTGTGGGGTTACCCCTTAAAGTCATACCGGGCCCTTAAGATCTGGCAGGAATTTTAAGGAGGAACCCCTCCCCCTCCCTCCTATACCAGGCTACATGCCCTTGGCACTGGGAGGGTGCTTTTCCAGGGTCACCCCTGGAAAAGCACCTTGTCCCCGTGCCGATTGGGACAAGGGCCTCTTCCCCACAAGCCCTGGGGCGTTGGTTGTGGGTGTGCAGGCAGGGAGCTTATTCACATCAGGGTACCCCTTTAATAAAGGGGCACTCAGATGCCACCTCCCCCTTTGTGAATCAGTAAGGGGTACTTGTACCCCTACCAATTCACTAAAGGGTTAAATACAATTTTAAAAAAATACACCAGACTTTTGAACAAAATTCTTTAGTTGGTAAAAAAAAACAAAAGACATGTTTTTGACAAGTCTTTTATTTAAAAAAAAAAATGGATCCACTGATGTAATCCAGCGTCAGCGTGATTTGCCCTGATTGGGAAAAGTCTTGCACCTGACCTGTGGTCAGGTGCAAGCCTTTAGCCAATTAGGGCTTCACAAGGCGCATTGCCTAGTGGGGCGTGAAGCGGCCGAACAGACCACCGAATGCCCTTAAGGTGCCCATACACCTTACGACCATCGCAAGACTTTTGTCTTGCGATGGTCATATGTTTATTGAAAGCTCGTACGATCTGCCCACCTTGGACGGGCAGATCGTACTTGCGATCATCGAAAGCCCGCCCCGCTGAGGGGCGGGCTTCCGATGACCGCAATGCAGAACGGGCAGTGTGCGCGTGCGAGCACCGGCCCGTTCCGCAGCTATCGGACGAGCAGGCTAGAAACCCGCCGACAATCGTACGATTCTCGGCGGGTTTTCGAGCATGTTGGTTTGACAAAAGACGTGCGACCGTACAGTAGAAACGGTTGCACGTCTTCGTTCACACTGCTCGATTCTCGTACGATCACGGGATTTCGCCCGATTCTTGTACGAGAATCGAGCAGTGTATGGGCACCTTTAGAGTTTGTGTGTTCGGCGAACACACAAACTAGTGATGTTCAACTCGAACTCACGTTCGACTTAAACATCCAGCCCATCCCTAGTAGTCATATAGGTATTGGAAGATGGAGCCAAAGCACGAATTTGGGTACAAAGGTATCTGACACTCCCAAAAGGGCTAAATGTCAAAGAGTTTGACAGTGGCTGCAGTCCTTGAACAGAGGGAAGGTCAGAGATGCGGGCCTCCAGACAGGGTCTCTTTAAAGGAAACAGACCATTCTGCAAATATTATATATTTTTGCCATAACCAATTTAAAACCCATAATATAAAAAAACACACAACTTAGTCAATATATATTCCCTCCATGCCTTCTGCTGAACGGCCTTATCCCTGTAGGTATTCATTAAAAAAAAAAACACCATCTTCTTTTTTGCCCCCAGAGACCCACCTGCTCTGCATTGATTGCTCAGTGAAAACATATTTAAGAATGCATGGAATGATCCCTCTACTTACTAATACATTGCACTCAAAACATTACTAAACATAAATATGTAAACATATTAAAATAAGGGGATTACATTTGTGTTATCATAATGATTAATTTAGGCTAATTAACCTTTTAGATAATAATTAAAAAGAAACACATGTCACTTTTTCCTTTTCTCCTCCAGCAGAAAATCTCACAGGAAAAAAAGACTATAATATAAATCCCACCGAATGTAAAGCTACAAAACTAATCAGCATGATATGGGAACCAGGGAATTGCTGAATGCATAATATTCTGTAAATAGGGAGATGAAGTGTACTTGTTATTGCTCGCCATTGTCAGGGCTCATCTATATATATTCGGCAGTGCTTGATTCAGAGGCCGTATAGGTGAAATGTGGTTACACGTTGCTTCCTTGGGGCTGTATGCTGGAAAACGGCGATGTTTTAATGGAAATTACAAGAAGCGCTATTAGTTTCTAATGGTTTCTTTAAAGGACTTACAGCAGGAAAATAGGCAAAGAGCAATAGAGGTGATAAAAAGACACTGAAAAATGGAGGCGTTACTAAAGAAATGGTGTTATTAAGTGGAAATGGGGGGGGGGGGGGGGGGGGGAGGGGTAGGTTAGGCAAGAGAGAGAGTATTAAGGATCATTAAGGATAGAAAGACAAGAAAGGGGAAGGAGAGGAAAAGAATAGCAAGGTGAAAGAAGGAAAGCGAGAGAAGAGGAGACAAGGATAGATAGGATAAGAAAGGTGACAGAAGAAAGGAGATAGAGACATCATGATACAAAGAATAGGAGAGGGCACATGAAATAAAAGAAAACAAAAATCATTAGATTTTTGAGAAAATAAACCTGAAAGTTAGTTTGCTTGGCTTTTAGAGTTCATCTACTAAATACAAATAGACTATTCAATATGCAAGGGGATTTTCCCTTTCCATAGCGAATGAGGTTAAGTTCTGTTGACTTGCATCATCCAATCATGTGCAAGTAAAAATACTGATTTTTTTAAATTTCTTTGCACATAATTGGGTATAATTGCATATATTGGTATTAAAGTTAATCTTTACCATATTCAATCAGCTTTGTGAAAACGCCATTGCAAAGTGAATACCCTATTTGCCTTTAGTACGTCAACTCCATAGAATCAGGGATGAGACTATAGCCTGAGATGTTGGATCACAAACATGTTCTTCAGCAAACCACATTTTCCTACATTGCACTAGTATAGATCCAACTTGAGGTGGATCCAATTCTCTTTCTTCTCTGTCCTTCTGTCACTGATCAGAGATATACAGGGTTATTCACAGAAGGGTGAAGAGTTTGGAGAAGGCAGGAGAAGTGAACAATCTAGGACAACATAGCTGAACTTGGAGAATTTTTTAAAATCAGCGATGTTGTCCTAGATTGCTCACTTCTCCTGCCTTCTCCAAACTCTTCATCCTTCTGTGAAGACCCCTGTTAGAGTTGGAGATGAGTGAATAGATTTTATCAGTTTAAAACCTGATCAATGATCTGGACTTTTTGATATTTTATCCCTTGCAATTTAAAAGAGAACTATGGCCAAACCTTTTTTTGGCTTTAGTTCTCTTTTGGGACAATGAGTACATTTACTCATGTACTCCTGTGACTCAAAGTCAGCATATTGCGATTGCCTGTTATATGCTGACAGGGCAGAGCCGCACTGCAGCTAGGGAAGATCCCAACAATAATTTTGGGATCCACCTGGCTGCCTGATTGACAGCTGCCTCTGCCTCTCTAGAGCCAGAGCCAACTGTGAACACCCCCTCCCCGGTCTGTTCCTCCAGTGAGTGCTGGAGGAACGGTGAGGGGAGGGGGAATCCCTGTGGGGAGTAGTGACTGGCAATCACCACTCTCTCCAGGGAGAAGACCATGAGCTGAGCGATCAGTGGTTTGTGATCACTCAGTTCTCAAGCTATAGGGCCAGTGTGGGACACCTGCAGTGTCACACACCGGCTCAGACTATTGGGAAGAGTAAATTTTACTCTCCCAATACTTCTTCTTTAACCACTTCCCGCAGGTTCACATAAATGTACGTCCTCCGCTGGAAGTGGTCATACCAAGAACACGACTGCTGCTGCTGCAGCCATTTTCTTGGTACCGTTTTAAACAGCCGGCGATTGCTGTTTAAATACAAGTGATAGACTTCCGGTTCCGGTGCCCGATGCTCTAGTCAGAGGACACAGGAGCTCCGTCCCGTCGCCTCTCTCCTACCTCCTCACACGAAAAAAATCAGCCGCCGCTGACACCCGCTGTGGAGCCGAACATCCGCCCGACATGGACCGCTTCTTGGAGCGCCAGCCGCGGGCACGAAGGTCTCTCACGGCCGCCCAATCTGAGGAGGCCATATCCAACATGGCGGATGACGGAGGCACACAGGCAGACATGCAGGCAGACGCTGGGGGTGAGTCAGCACATGAGCCAGCCCCCCTCCCCCCTCTGGACTTTCAATCCATTGCCTCAGAAGTGGCCAAGTGTCTCAAGGCAGACATAACTGCCATTATCACTGACTCCCTGCATTGTCAGTTGGGGAAGTTTAATGACGCTTTGGAGGCGCAGATGCAGCGAATACAGGGGATGGAGCTGCGAGTGTCTGCTCTAGAGAATCACACCGCTGAAGCACAGCACACCAGTGATGACGTGACTAAACACCTGCAGGCCTTGCAAGACAAAGTGGATGATCTGGAAAACCGCTCCAGACGCAACAATTTAAGAATTATAGGTGTCCCAGAATCAGTTAAACCTATTGATCTACGCCATTTTTGCTCTC
Organism: Nanorana parkeri; assembly: GCF_000935625.1. Classification (NCBI taxonomy): domain Eukaryota; kingdom Metazoa; phylum Chordata; class Amphibia; order Anura; family Dicroglossidae; genus Nanorana; species Nanorana parkeri. The sequence continues at coordinate 13,585 of NW_017307418.1, read as the reverse complement.
ACGCCATTCCTAAAGCCATGGGCTTAACTGAACCCTGCAGGGTTGAGAGAGCTCACAGAATTGGCCAACCCAGAGATGATGACAGACCCAGACCGGTCATAGTGCGTTACCTGGACTACCATGACAAGCACACCATTTTTCAGTCCTACCGCGCACAACGTAATCTTGTGGTGGACGGCCTCAAATTGCTTATCTTCGCTGACTACTCTGCAGAAGTCACTAAAGCTAGAAAAGCATTCCATGAAGTATGCCAGCTGCTGGTGCGCAGACGTGTGAAATTCGCACTGCAATATCCCGCGGTACTACGCTTCTCAACAGAGGACGGTAAATCTTGGCGCTTCAATTCCGCGCTCCAGGCCCAGAGGTTCCTAGAATCCAGGGAGGCACCTCAACTGTCATCCCCGATGAAAAGCCCACCAAGGAAGAAGAAGGCTTGAGTCGCTCCCCTCGAATGTGCGGGAAAAGTTTATTCACTATGTGATGGTTCTGCATGTCATGAATGATGTGGCTATGTGCCTCAGATATTCCAGCTCTGTTAGGCTCCTTGCCTCTTCACAAGTATGTTTGCTTATCAGCCATTTACATGTTTTATACTTGGGAACTGTTGATCCTGTTCAGCCAAAAAAAAA
>NW_017307418.1:685-9752 GCF_000935625.1 Nanorana parkeri | reverse complement strand
GAGTATTAAGGATCATTAAGGATAGAAAGACAAGAAAGGGGAAGGAGAGGAAAAGAATAGCAAGGTGAAAGAAGGAAAGCGAGAGAAGAGGAGACAAGGATAGATAGGATAAGAAAGGTGACAGAAGAAAGGAGATAGAGACATCATGATACAAAGAATAGGAGAGGGCACATGAAATAAAAGAAAACAAAAATCATTAGATTTTTGAGAAAATAAACCTGAAAGTTAGTTTGCTTGGCTTTTAGAGTTCATCTACTAAATACAAATAGACTATTCAATATGCAAGGGGATTTTCCCTTTCCATAGCGAATGAGGTTAAGTTCTGTTGACTTGCATCATCCAATCATGTGCAAGTAAAAATACTGATTTTTTTAAATTTCTTTGCACATAATTGGGTATAATTGCATATATTGGTATTAAAGTTAATCTTTACCATATTCAATCAGCTTTGTGAAAACGCCATTGCAAAGTGAATACCCTATTTGCCTTTAGTACGTCAACTCCATAGAATCAGGGATGAGACTATAGCCTGAGATGTTGGATCACAAACATGTTCTTCAGCAAACCACATTTTCCTACATTGCACTAGTATAGATCCAACTTGAGGTGGATCCAATTCTCTTTCTTCTCTGTCCTTCTGTCACTGATCAGAGATATACAGGGTTATTCACAGAAGGGTGAAGAGTTTGGAGAAGGCAGGAGAAGTGAACAATCTAGGACAACATAGCTGAACTTGGAGAATTTTTTAAAATCAGCGATGTTGTCCTAGATTGCTCACTTCTCCTGCCTTCTCCAAACTCTTCATCCTTCTGTGAAGACCCCTGTTAGAGTTGGAGATGAGTGAATAGATTTTATCAGTTTAAAACCTGATCAATGATCTGGACTTTTTGATATTTTATCCCTTGCAATTTAAAAGAGAACTATGGCCAAACCTTTTTTTGGCTTTAGTTCTCTTTTGGGACAATGAGTACATTTACTCATGTACTCCTGTGACTCAAAGTCAGCATATTGCGATTGCCTGTTATATGCTGACAGGGCAGAGCCGCACTGCAGCTAGGGAAGATCCCAACAATAATTTTGGGATCCACCTGGCTGCCTGATTGACAGCTGCCTCTGCCTCTCTAGAGCCAGAGCCAACTGTGAACACCCCCTCCCCGGTCTGTTCCTCCAGTGAGTGCTGGAGGAACGGTGAGGGGAGGGGGAATCCCTGTGGGGAGTAGTGACTGGCAATCACCACTCTCTCCAGGGAGAAGACCATGAGCTGAGCGATCAGTGGTTTGTGATCACTCAGTTCTCAAGCTATAGGGCCAGTGTGGGACACCTGCAGTGTCACACACCGGCTCAGACTATTGGGAAGAGTAAATTTTACTCTCCCAATACTTCTTCTTTAACCACTTCCCGCAGGTTCACATAAATGTACGTCCTCCGCTGGAAGTGGTCATACCAAGAACACGACTGCTGCTGCTGCAGCCATTTTCTTGGTACCGTTTTAAACAGCCGGCGATTGCTGTTTAAATCCCAGTGATAGACGTCCGATTCCGGGGTTAGTCAGAGGACACAGGAGCTCCGTCCCGTCGCCTCTCTCCTACCTCCTCAAACGAAAAAACTCAGCCGCCGCTGACACCCGCTGTGGAGCCGAACATCCGCCCGACATGGACCGCTTCTTGGAGCGCCAGCCGCGGGCACGAAGGTCTCTCACGGCCGCCCATTCTGAGGAGGCCATATCCAACATGGCGGATGACGGAGGCACACAGGCAGACATGCAGGCAGACGCTGGGGGTGAGTCAGCACATGAGCCGGCCCCCCTCTGGACTTTCAATCCATTGCGTATCCCACCATCTGGCGGTTCCCGTCTTACTTATCGCGTGATGAAACCTTTCACGGAGAGCTCAAACAATGGTGGCATGAATATGTGACGGACAATGCACAGCACGCATCCGTCCCGGTTCTTTTTTGGGAGGCTGCAAAAGCAGTACTTAGGAGCAGGGTGTTAGCTTATGCCTCCTCAAAAAAACGTATGGTCCGCCTCAGATATGCGGAAGCTAGCACGGCAGCCAGACAGTCTTATCTCAATTATAAACTAACAGATCCTCCCCATCTGAGAAGATGTCGCTGTCTTGCATAGTACAAACCATACGCTGGCGTCATCCTTTACCAACTGCAAATACCACCTTTCCCGCACATGTGCACAAATGGTCCGCTTTTCTTCAGCTACCCTTGGAAGACACTGACTCCCTGTTACTTAAAGGTTGGCTTTCCCTACGGAAAGTGCTTATATGTGAACTCTGGAGGGAGCTTCAATTCAATTATTATGCCTTTAATCTGAAATTCAAGTCCCCGCCCCCGGATTGGTTGACTTCGTGTCCCAAATGCCATGCATCGGCCCCGAACCTGGAACACCTACTTTGGTATTGTCCCTTCATCCAATTGTTTTGGACACAAACTATAAAATACATGAATGCAGGCTCCGACATCCATGCACCCCCTGTTTGTGTTTTTTCCCTAGATTTTGCGGTCTCCCTGGCTGGTTTGGGGGCAGCATCCTGCAGACCTTTCTACACACGTGCTTTTTATTATTTATATAATTTTTAACAGACTTGTTTCTGATTACACTTGTGCTTATATTGGTCCATACTGGCGGAGTAGTCCTTTTTGGCGCTTTTTTGTGTTCATATCCACAAGTGATCCCACATCTATACAGGCGCCGGATCGCTTGTACGTGCGGCGCCGTGTCCCCCTACCCCCCTCCGTCGCTGCCGGTGCCACTGTCAGCTTTCCGGGCTCTACTGTCCCCGTGTGAGCCCTGGACCGGTTTGGAGGGTCTCCCCTGATAGATCAAGGGAGATTTTGGTTATTATATTTTTTTGCGGTTTTACGGATGCACGCAATTTTAAGGCTTGACATGTTTGGTATCTATTTACGCAACATGACCCCATCTTTTATATTTTACTTAAAAATTGGGTATTATATTCTGTTTCTGTGCACTACATTTTATTTTAGTCTTTTTTATCCTAAAAAGACTTGTTTGATAAACATTTGCGCATAAAAAATTGCAACTAGCATCTTTGTATTCTACAGGGCCTCTGCTTTCAGAAAATATATCATTGTTTGGGGGTCTAAAGCTGTTTTCTAGCCATAAATTCTGATTTTATCATGTGTGTGCAAATGTAAGAAATTGCTCTGGGCAGCAAGTGGTTAAAACCTAATCAATAAGCTGGACTTTACACTTTATTTCCTTGTAAATTTAGCACTAGGTTAATGTCTAGAAGGCACTTCCATGCTGTCCTGTAGATGTACCAGCACCTTTTGTGCTTTTGTCAATCTTTCCACCTTACAGTCATAAGAAATGTGACAACCCCCACAACAGCCAGTGCCCGTCTACACGCTGAGCTACATCTCATTGACGGTCCACATCTTCAGAACCTATAAATCTGAATGCCTCTCATACTCAGAATCCGGTTCTTATCAGTCTCGCTGAATGAAATTGAGTTTTAATTTACCTGAAATGTGAGGCAAATTAAGAGATTTTGGTAAAATTGTATCTCTTTGGTAAAATGCATTGGAATAAACAGGGCAGGGAACATGATGGTGGTTTGTGGGGGTGAGATGGTTTCACATTGATCTGGGGATATGGAAGCGCATTTCAATTATAATAAACCTATTTTTATGTAAAAAATGTTCCTTGATTAGCCTGATTATTTTGCTTTTTTCACAGAAAGGGAAAAATAATATACATTCTAAAGCACAGTACACAAATCAAATACACCAAAAGGAAAAAATACACAAAAGAACATTGAATTGACACCTCCTCATGTATCACTTGCCCCTCCCTTTTAGATTGTAAGCCCTCAGGGGCAGGGCCCTCCTTACCATCTTGTCTTGTCTTCCTTATATTGTAATGTGCTGCACAAACTGCTGGCGCTATATAAATCCTGTATACTAATAATAATAATAATAATAATAATAACTATTATTATTTTTAAATTCTTTACTGGTACAGGTAATATCAGACTAAACACTTTGGTCCTTAAATAGTTGCTTTAAGGACCAATATATTTAGTCCACAAGGAAAACAATATTTTGCCTGCAGTGACCTGTTGATTTTGTTTTTGATGTTTTATTCATTTAATTTTTTTGTTGGTTCCTTAATCGTTGGTTGATTTTTGATATGCTGTAGCAAATAATGACCCACAAAGGCCAAACTGCATGGATGCGTATATGGAATAGGCATGAAGTAGAAATATGTAACTTGCAAGTTCCATTAGTATACACATGTCTATCAAAATCATACAACACTAACATTACTATTTCTGTTGTTATAAAGGTGCTAGACAAATCACAAGGCAATAAGATATATGTCATGAGATACCTCAAAATGGGTATACAAGTCGTATTAAAATTCTACTGTAAGAAAGAAGCTTTATTTCCTTTTTATAGTTCTTACTGCTGGGCAGGAAATAACAGTCATTATATTGTTTTTGCTTTTTTCGTTAAAGCCTATTTTTATACAAAATTAGTCTTCTATTTATTGCCACAACAGTTTACACTAAGCCAAATAAACAAAAGAAACCGTCTCTAATAGTATAACAAAGCAAAACAACATTTTTTTTTGCAAAGATGTTGTTAGACAATGAAATCATTATTTTGTGCATTACTTTTTTAAGCAGTTTTTGTGCTAATTAAAAGCTTTTGTTCCACACATATTACTGCACACTGAAAACTATCACGAGCACGCTGGCCTACTCCAATTATGAGAGAAAAAATGAAATAGCAATTCAATGTTTTTGGGCAAGAAAAAGAAATGCTTGTGTTCTTGTACATTATTATAATTATTTGAAATTCTTTTTTCTACACAAAGTAATGTGTCCACTTCCACATGAAATAGGCCGCCACAGGAAATAAAATCTCATGTTATCCCAATCAGAAAATGGACTCTTGACTTTTTATTATACTGACCCTTCTTGTCCACCATCCAGCTTTTCAATGAAAATAATCAATTCTGAATCTGCAATGGTTTGTAGCCAATTCAGGAATATAAATTTAGTGTTAGCTCCCTGTTTACCATAATTGTTGTTGTTTTATTATTTAGAGAGTCACTGAATCAGAAAAATTATACAACTAATGAAATGCCAGGACAACGTAAATGCACGAGCTTGTTCCGGGTCAGAGACTCACCATATAGTAAATCACAGATAATGTTTACATCCCTGGTGAGGAACAGAGCTGGGAACTATAGCAAGATGATCTCACTGTTGGAAAATCCAAAACCTCTTAAGAAGCCAGGAGGTGCCTCAGAAAGATATTTTTTTTAAATGTTTTATATATTATTATTATTATTATTATCACCAGTGACCCCTTATTGGTTCTGCTAGGCTCCCCAAAGCCCTCAGTGGAGTACAAAAAAAGAGGACCAACCAGGGACTGGATTTTGTATTTATGTTACATTGTTTTATATTATGTTTCATATTATGTTTTAAAGGGGTAAGATTTTGTTTTTATGTTATACAGGCAGTTCCCGGGTTATGAACAAGATAGTACTGTAGGTTTGTTCTTATGTTAAATTTGTATGTAAGTTGGAACAGGTACATTTTATAAGTTTAACTCCAGCCCAAAATCCTTTTTTAGTTTTGGATAGCATAGGGAAGGGTTAACCCCTGTAACGTTTGTTTTGCTGTATGTGCGCCTGTTCAGAAGATTTCATCTCACATTCTGTCACTGTGACAATTGGATTTTGAAAACTGGAAACAAGGATTGGTGATAAAGCTTCAGTGGAGTATGTAAGTTGGAACAGGTACATTTTTTAAGTGTAACTCCAGCCCCAATTTTTTTTTCAGTTTTGGGGTAGATTTCCTCTCACTTCCTGTTGTCTCAAGGACAGGAAGTGAGATTAAATCATTCTAATAAGGATACCTTATAACCGTTCAACTGCTGTTCCTATCATCTGCTGTAACCTGATGTAGAAGAATAAACACCTTTTTTGAATGAATCGGTATTAAAGAGTTCAGCTATCTGACGAGGATTGTCTGCAGTGAGTATATCTGCTTATACAGGCCAGGCATAGAGGTCTCAGCAAGGGATATATCTCGCTATCACAACGATCGGAGTCAGAATAGACAGCATTAAAAACCCACAGTGATCCGGAGGAAGATGCGGGCACCCCTCGTCTGCACGTCTAACAAGAGCCAACTTCCTGTTATGTACATACAGTATCTCACAGAAGTGAGTACACCCCTCACATTTTTGTAGATATTATATTATATTGTTTCATGTGACAACACAGAAGAAATGACACTTTGCTACAATGTAAAGTAGTGAGTGTACAGCTTGTATATCAGTGTTAATTTTCTGTCCCCTCAAAATAACTCAACACACAGCCATTAATGTCTAAACCGCTGGCAACAAAAGTGATTGGGCCCAATTAGCCATTTTCCCTTCCCGGTGTCATGTGACTCTTTAGTGTTACAAGGTCTCAGGTGTGAATGGGGAGCAGGTGTGTTAAATTTGGTGTTATCGCTCTCACTCATACTGGTCACTGGAAGTTCAACATGAAATTATATAATAAAATATTTACAAAAATGTGAGGGGTGTACTCACTTCTGTGAGATACTGTACAGTACTACGAACTAGACCCAAAAAGGCGGGCACTCCTCATCAGCACGAGCGCGGTAGCATTACAATGACTGAAATGGTGTGCGGTACACCTTGGCTGCAGCCTGCAACCCCCCGGCTGTGCAGTAATAAACTCCATTTGTAAGTAGGGGTCGTATTTAAGTCGGATGTTTGTAACTCGGGGACTGCCTGTATATTGTTTTATATTATGTTTTATATTATTATCATCAGCAGTGACTCTTTATTGGTTCTGCTAGGCTCTCCAAAGCCCACAGTGGAGCACACAAAAGAGGAACAATCTGTAAATTGTAATATCAAATTAAACTGCATCTAAACAAAAACACCCATTTTTTAGTTTTGGATAGAATAAGAAAGCATTAAAACCTCTGGGGTGATTTACCCTCTCTATGTGTCCTCTCTATTATCTCCAGTACAGAAAGTGATGGAAAATCCAAACTTTCAGAGTTGTCTCCAGAAGAGGAGGTAGCGGAACCTTCCAATAGGGACATTTGTCTGGTAACAACTGCCTAAGATGGCCCATGCCCTTTCGTTAAGGGTATTTCTGCTTTTACTTTCCTTTTATGTCTGTGTGAAGTGAAGGGAAATTTCCCTGAAGAGACGCGGACAACAAAAGAAATACCGTACAGGGTCCTAAAGCCCAATTAAATTGGGCATGCAGTTTCTTACACTTCATTTATTTTAAAAAGCAGCCATAGCTTAGTAGAAAAGCCAACCGCCCTGCCAGCATTCTGTTATGAAGGAGCATTGTTGTCTGTATGGAAGCACTGGTTCCTCTTCAGAGGTCCAACATGCCCCTGCTCAATCAGACCTGTACCTCTGCAATCAGCAAACCTCATGTTTTATGCTAAACAGAGAACTCTAGCTCTGACTCAGCAAGGGGTGTGCCAGACTTCTGCAGAGAGACCACTGCTTCCACACAGAGATCAGGGGTCCTTTTTTGTAGCGTGCTGGCATGGAACAGGCTTTTATACTCAGGTTGTTACTGCTTTATAAAGAAAAAGAACTGAAAGACAGTGAGGTTAATTTATCAAAACTGGAGATGAGAAAACTGGAGCAGCTTATGCATGGCAACCAATCAGCTTCTCTGTTTGTTCAGTTAAAGGAGATCTATGAGGTGAGTGATTTCCACTCATCCTCATAGTTAGAGCTGACCTGTGACAAATATGCTATCACAGGTCAGCTCTATCGATCGGGAAGTGAGCAGAAACATGCACAGCCTGCTCACTTCTCGATCGTCTTCCTGCAGTGAGCGGTGACTGTCAGTCACCGCTGCCCGCAGGGATTCCCCCCCTCCTCTCTCATCCTCCAGCGCTGACTGGAGGAACGGATGGGAGAGGGGGGCAGGCACAGCTGGCTCTGCCTCTAGATAGGCAGAGCAAGCTGTCACTCATGCAGCTGGGTGGATCTTGACAGTAATGTCGGGGCAATAGCCTGCGATATACTGAGCTTTGAGTCCTCCCGCTAGTATATGTCCTCCCGTGACCCTAGAGAAAACTATGGGGAAAAACACTTACCCCATAGTTCTCTTTTAAGATTCTGAAATGAAAAAAAGATTGGTTGCCATGCACAGCTGATCCAGTTATTGCCTGCTCCAGTTTTGACAAATTGCCCTCTTTGTATTTATGTACCTGGAATTTATTAAAACCGAATGTTCAATTGGACATTAATCACTCTCTACTCCATTCAAAATTAAAAAGTTTTGACTTTGCATAGACTTTAATAGTAAATATTGGTCCCTAAATATTGCAGCAATTGATTTGGGTCTCACAGTGCACTTGGTGTGCCGAGCTATCTAAAATGTATTCAAATCATTTTTGGAAGCAATCCATCGTCTGTGTGTTTACATTCATTTGCCTCAAGGTTTTGATTAATTTCCCTTCATAACTAGTTACACAAGCTTTATTTTCCCTCTTTATGCATGATTTTATATTGTGAATGTTAAACAGCTGACACAACATTGCAATTAGTTAATTGGCTCCCTTAATTACTGAATGTTCGAGGCTTACACTTGCTCCTTATTTTCAGACATGGTTGATAAAAGTTGACGCAAAACCGATTATAAGTATGAAATAGAAAACACGATTTAAAATAAACTAACAAGCTTTTCATAATTTTCCAGGGTATTATTTAAAGCAGAATTCCGGGAACAAAACATTTTTTGAGGGGAAACACCACAATGTAAATATGTTAACTCTAATGAAGGTCTTGTGCTGAGATTGCTGCAGGTTACTGTACAAATGTTAGTTTAATTCATCTCGGATAATACACACAGTGCTCTTCTACCAGCACTGGCTCTGGCTTCCTGTCTTTCATGCCCTACCCCCACCTCTCCCCTAATTTATTTACAAAAACCCTTGTATTATTCAATTTTTTTAAATCAAAACCCTCTATTGTTTCTCTTTAACTTCTTCAGGACCACCATATGAGTGTGTATATA
>NW_017307418.1:0-645 GCF_000935625.1 Nanorana parkeri | reverse complement strand
TATACTGTATATATATGTAAAAAATAAACTGCGCTCCTGGATCTAACTAAAATAAATGAATAAATTAACTTTTTCTAAAGCTAAAAAGTAAAAGGAGAAGAATCTCCTTAGAATGTACGAACAAATTGTGACTAAGCGCTAAAGGTAAGTAATAATTGGTTATGTGAATGAATAAATATAAGTGATTATAAAAGTATTCAATTAGCACAACCTGTAAGGGTTAAATTAATCGTGAATTGTGAATCTGCCTCTTTGACGCGTTTCGTCATGTGACGAAAGTAACATGACGAAACGCGTCAAAGAGGCAGATTCATTTGGACACGAGGAGTCCATTAAGCTATCCTAGAGCTGTTTTACCGGCCGGATTTTCTATGTTTTACTTGTGAGTTGCTACATCATTTTTAAATAAACCTGAATGTTTTTACCTGCTACACTATGAGGGCTCTTTTCTCTTAAATTTCAAACTCGGTGAGGATCTCTGAGATAAGGTTGCTGTCAGCTGCAACACATTTGTTAATTAGTTGCTTTTCATGTGTCATCACCTTAATTTGTCACGATCATTATTGCACATGTTATTTTTGGACATCTGGGGTTTCATTTTTCCATATCTATATATATATACAGGGCTTGAAAAATTTGGCGGTG
>NW_017307417.1:554932-564569 GCF_000935625.1 Nanorana parkeri | reverse complement strand
CATCTCATATTCTATGCCCCTGTTGGGGCGGCACACACACACACAAAAAAAAATCTACTGATATAAATATTGCCAACACATGGTCACATGGGTCGATTTTTCTTGCAATTGAAATATCATGGGTGTAGTCTTGAAGCCAAACCATAGGTGAAACTAGTTTTGGAGGGCATACAGTAAAATGTTTTCTGGCTAACCAATGTAATTGTATGGTTTGTGGAATTTGTACCAGTACTTGTGCACTAAGGAGGATGACAAGTGTACTTCAGATCACAGGAAGCAAGGCTCAAAGGAAAAAAAGGACAAGAGGAAGGAATTAATTTTTGGCCTAAATGAATAGGCCAGATGAAGAAAAAGGTCAAAATGCCTTTTGATGGTTCATTATCACTCACTGGGCAGACTTTGTTAATGAGCTGAAGGCTTTGCAAGGAATGTGTGGATGAAGTGACTAAGCACTAAAACGATGCACCAAATCTGGATAAACCAAAATCTCCTATAATAGCTTCCTGAGGTCCAGAAACCTTTTGTCACACCGATACTGCAACCAACATTAACTTTGCCCACACAAGTGTAACGACTCAACACATAAATTGCTACTTTGTTTAATATGAATATATGTAAAACATTCTGTATAATATTTACATCTGCTTGAAATATAGTTCTGTTTAGCTGCCTCTGGACAGGAGCTGGGGCCCAAGGTTTGGAAGGAGCCCAAATATTTCACATTCAAGATCAGTGATCTAAATATGGCTTCCGAAGAAGGAAACTATAGCCAGGGTAAAGGCCTGAAGTGTTCTCCAACATTCTAAAGAGCTCGATGACATGCAATTAATTCTTCACTTTGCTTTTTATTTGTGTGTGTGTATATACATACGAGTGGTACCGGTACTGGTATATACTGTAATATATATATAATATATATATATATGCAAATATATATGCATAAATATATATATATATTTATGCATACATAGGGAAACCCACCACTGCCTCTTTGTTTTTTTTGCAGTTTTTGTTCCTTTTAGAAGATAGGGAGCAGGATTTCTTGTTCCTCTTTCTTTTGACAGAACTGTAAGAAAGTCTTCAGAAAGCATCAAGTCTGCACAGAGCTCACCATCTGCTGGCTGCAAATAGTAAAACATTTAAAAGGGTTCAAGTTTGAGAAAGAAAGTGGGTAATAAAGAGAGAAAGGAAAAGTAATTTAAATGATTTTTGGAATTCTAGAACAACCTTCCACAACCGAGTGTGCCTCGAAAATTTCACACAGCATCATGCCTTTCCTTGGTACAGGCAGGCCGCTAGCACCATGGAAATGAATGACCCAAATCCAGGGTGGATGGGATCCACTTAGAAAAGGCAGAGGTTTTCCTCCATCCAGGCATTCTCTGTCTCCCACCTTCTGCCATCCTGTGGCTGCGGCTCTTGCTGCTGCGGTAGGATAGTAAGGGGGCTTTTGATATAAATGGGGCTCTTGGTGTGAAGGATAAATGCTTTTGTGAAAGATGATGACTCTGATATGAAAAGGGGGCTCTGATGTGAAGAGGAATCCTAATGTGAAGGGGGCTCCTAATGTGAAGGGGGGTTTGTGATGTGAAGGGGAGACTGTTGTGAAAGTAAGGGACCCTGAGGTGAAAAGAGGGGCTCTGATGTGAAGGGAACTCCTAGTGTGAGAGCGGGGGGCTATGATATCAAAGTAGGATGCTCTTGATATGAACGTGGGTTCCTGATTTAAAGGGGGGCCCTGATGTCAAGGGGGGCTCTAATGTAAAAGGGGAGATTCTGATGTACAGTAAAAGGAGAGTCTATAATATAAAGGTGGACTACCCTTAAAATCCATACCAAACCCCTATCTGGCATAATGATTTGGTATTGATTTTGGAAGGGTCACATGTCTTGAATGTTTTCCACTTGCATTAAGCATCCTCCCTGTAGAATGATGGACTTAAAATTGTGTGGAAATTGCCTTATATCCCTTCCAGATTGATAGGTAGCAACAATTGCTTCTGGAAGATCATTGCGGATGTCTTGCCCCCCCTGGCATTGTGCTAACACACACCTGAACACTCCAGACCAGCAAATGGCTAAGGGCCCATTCACACCACATCCAGATCATCTCCAGACCAGACCAGACCAGATTGTTTCCGGACTCAAAATGCATACTAATGTATCTCTATGCTATTTCTGGTCTCTATTCACACCAGCGCAGTCCATTCCACACCAGACCAGACCAGAAAAATAATGCATGTCTCATTTTGTCTGGTCTGGAATGCACTGCAACTAAGGGCAGGTTCACACCATTTTCCGGACCAGATATGGTACGGAAAATGGTGTGATCCTGCCCTAAAACTTTGGCTTTTATAGAGGTGGTCACACTTGCTTTTGATCAATAAATTAAGGGCATTTGATTAGCTGCACCCGACTACTACTTAGCCTCCTAATTCCTATGGAAGCAGTAAGGGTGTACTTAGTTTTTCACACGTAGCTTCTTCATTTTGGCTTTATGTTTGTAAAATAAATAATTACACGGTGTAATATGTCGTGTGTTGTTGGTCATCTGAGGTTGTATTTACTTAATTTAAAGACTTGCTTAGGACCAGATGGTTTTTATTATGTCTTGTTACATAAAAACCATAGAATTCAAAGAGGGTGTACTTTCTTTTTCACACAACTTTATATTGTAAGGGAAAAATATGTTTTCATTGAAAGACAGAATTATTATATTATAGTCAGACGATGGCGCTGTAGTGTAAACTGTATTTGCACAACGTTAAAAAGAATTACACTAAATGTGCCTTGATTGTTAAGCTCCCACCGCTTCCAGCCAGGATTTTCCCTCGATACCTGCCTAGCAGGAACCTGTAACCTCTGATAATTCATGTACTGACCCAGACAGTCTGAAAGAGGCGTTGCTAAGCGAGAAATTACTCCGCCTCAAGAATGTGAGGTTAGGAACTCAGCGGAGTGCTGGGCTTTCCCACAGTAGATCTTTAAAAGGTTGTAGATCATGGCTGCCTAACAGGCACAATATTGGGTCACTTGTCTCACTTACAACAATAATCCAGTTTGATATGGGTCACGCTGTCACAAAGCGTCCACCCATGCTAGCTACATTGAAGGATCATATCCCCTTTCCCTCAAACTAATTAAATTCTTAACTAGTGGGTACTTAAGTTAATAAAGTGTGCCACACAGCTGCTAAAAGCCATTTGTAAAAGAAAGCTGGACAGTGGAGCTTTCAGAGGCCTGACATAGAGAGTGCGTTGAAGTCCTACAGGAGCACGGCAGGGAATCAAATTAAGAATGTTAACACAATGCGTGTGTGAGAAAAGACCTTTGTAAACTGTAAAAAGGAAAGAAAAGAGCAAATCTCTTTAGCTGGGACAAGTATATTGACTCCTTTCTGGCACTGACAAGGAACTGTGCATTGAAAAAAGCCAACTGAATGCAGTCTAATGTATGAGTTTCAATTAAAGTAATTTTGCTGGGGGCTTCTGCTGAGCAAGACTCTGAAAAGGACCCATGTATGGGATACTTTGTTTAAGCTTGTTATAGTGTTCATTTGTCATGAGTGGAGGTTGATGGACAACAGTAGTGTAAGCCAAGATAGTCAAGAGCTTGGTGGCTGCAGACCAGTGCCCCTCAGTCAATATGGCCATATCATTTTTGTTACCTTACTTCAGTCTGGCTCATGAACATAAAGTAGTTAGTATTAAACTCTCAAACTTTTTTTCAGTAATGAATCCAGATCCAACACACATACATTACATTTACAGTGTTGCCCAAGCACTTGCAGTCTTCCTGTTTAGCTTTAGCTCCATTTCCCTGAACTTCCTGTCCAGTGCAAGGTTACAATGGAGAGCAGAGTCTCCAAAAACTCTCCATCTACAAGCTTAGAGAAGGAAGAAGAGAGGATGGAGGAGTGAGGAGCAGGGAAGTGCCTTGCCTTGTCCTGTATGTGCATGTTGTTGGTTATGTGTTTAGATGAAGCACTGAGATCTTGAGGAATGCTGAATTAAGTTTGACTTACTTAGAAGGACGTTACATGTATGTATACAGGAATACAGCATAGTACAGAGGAAAACATATACACAGGTAGAGCTTCCTGTGTATCACAGACAAGCATACATAAGCATAGAGACCAACAGTGCACCACAGCGCCATCTAGTGACCTATAGACAATACTACATTTCTGGATGTCAGCATTACAAGCAGTACATATAAAAATATCAGTAATATGCTGATGCATTTCCAACACATGTTTGGTTATGTAGACACAAGCACATCTTACTAGCACACACAAAAGTGGCTCCATAGGATCTGCAAGGGAAAGGAGCCAACCTAAAACAGGATATATCTGAGCCAGAAACTAAAACGTTTAAACATCAAGGAGCAGCGTCCATTGTAAGTGACTTAATAAGTGTTTTAAATAGCTTAAAAACCTTCATGACTTTAACATCACTTTAAATTAGCTAGATCCACTCCAAGTGCATCAAAGTAAAAGGTGTTCAGTGTAGGGCTTTTTTTTTAAAGTAAAAAGCTTATCCCTGCTAGCATGCTGCAGAGAAGGACCCTTGCTTTCTATCTGGAAGCAGTGGTCTCTCTGCAATGGTCCTACTCACCCGCTGCTAAATCACAGTTAGAGCTCTCCAATCAGCAGGGTGCATGAGCTTTGGCAATTGCATTGCTATGGGTCAACATTTGCCTGGACTTTGCTAGATGTACGCCTTCAACTCTGTCTGTACAATCAATGTTAGACCTGTTAACAATCATATAGAACAAAGACCTGCCTGCAAGGATACAAACTGAATGGATTGTTAAGGCAGGCTCTCATATAACATTGTACATCTAAAAGAGATTCTACAGTTATTGTATAGAGATTGCACCATCAGACTTCCTTTTTAGACCCAAACCAGCTGTGTTTGACTGGCACCACTTTAGAAATAATGGGACTTTGTTGTTCATGTAGAGTATTAATAATTTATAGACAACTCCTAAGAGGAGTCCTCATTGTAACCTTAACTATCTTTATTTAGCAAAAAAGAAAACAAAAAACAGAATAGCGGTTGAAATCATTAAAAAAATATTTACATTTTTTAATGACTCCCAGGTCACCCTTACGGAAACTCAAATGCGGTGCAGACTTTTGGATTCATTCACCATAATGTGAAAGTTGACATAACCACTGGGAGCCAATTATGTCTTGTGAGGGAAAATAAATTCCTCCTTGACTCTAGGGGAAGGGGACAGCAGCCAAAAACGTAAAATACACTAAATGCAGCTTACATGCTGATAGGGAGCAGGCCCAGCGCTACAGGGGGTCGGGGAGGCGGTTCGGGGGCACAAAAAATGCACCTTTGCCTGTGTAGGCAAAAATCCTAGCACCGGCCCTGACTCTATGGCAATTGGTTTGTTCTCTGGATTCCACATACACCACTGAACTGAATACTACTGTGTGGAATATGTGGAAATACGACCAATGGACCTAGAAATAAATATCGAAAATTTTCAATGTTTCCCAGTTTTCTTCCTCCTCCGTTAGTGTAAGGTGACTATGTCAACTGCGCATGTGCATGGTCCCATTTTCTGTACAACAGCAAAAGATGCGCTGGTGCGCATGCACACACAACGGGACGTACGCGCAAAGGAGTGCTAACCTCTTGCACATAGGAAGTGATGCGTTATCTGTAATGGATCAGCCTATTTAAAGCAAGCATGGCCTGGGCTTAGTTGCTGGATGGTCTTTCAGCTTGTCCCTGTGATCCTGTTGTTCTGCCTTATTATCGCTCCTGTGTTTTGACCCGGATTGAACCGGACTTCTCCTGATTGCCTCCTGCCTTCTGACCTTGGATTTGTTACTGGACTTTGCCTCTGCCTCATCCCTTGTACTTTGCTGCCCGACGGGTGTGTCCCCTGCCTTGTCTGACCTCAATTCTGCCGGCTGCTCTGGTACCCTGCTGTCCGCTCGGTGTGACCTCGGCTCTGCTCAACCTGATCCTGATTCAGGGCTTCCGTCTGGCACGGTGTTGCCCCATCCACTGGCACCTGTGCCACTTGCTGTTTCTCAGGCTCTGTGCCCATCTTCAGAGTCTGAGGGACACGAGGGACAAGGGAAGCTTCTTCATCCAACCAGTCCGCAGCCAGGTACCTGATAGTTAGTTTTCAAGTCCTTTTACTATAACTTTCCTTGTGTCTTGTTTCTATTTACATGCATTCAGATTGGGCCACAGTGAAGTGTATACTGTGTGCAGGTACACCGCCCACCACCACCACCACCATCAAAAGGCTCCCCGCCCCATATACACACACACATTTACCTGATTTGCGGGGTTCTTCTCCCTGTAGGCCTCTGTTTAGTCCTAAATTTTGCATGGTTCTCCTATTCGCGGCTCAATATCATCCATCACAGATCCATTCACAGGGATTAAGGCGACCCTACAAGTCCCATCTGCCACTGGGAAAGGGACTCCTAGATCTCAATAGAGCACAAATGCGATGATGACATTGTACTTGTAGTCCATTGATTGCTTCCTCCAGCTCGGTATGGCCTTGGGTCTGCAGGAGCCTGAGCATTACATTCAAACTCCTCTGATTGCAGTTACAATGCTCTTCAGGCTCCATTGCAAAAAAACAAATAATTGCCCATTTTTCTTTTATCAATGTGTGTGCATTTAATATTTTTTTTTTTTTTAAAAGGTGGACTATACCTTTAAAGTGTAACTCCGCTTTTGTTGAGAAAAAAAAATCCCTCTGGGAGATATAAGTCCATTACAAGGATTTTAACCAGCTTTGTTGCAGATTCCGAAATCTCTCTGTTCTGAAGAAACAGCAGTTTGTTTCACCATGTGCTTTCCAAACTGATCCCTGAATGGGAGGGTCTGGGTTCATTATAATCAGCTGCTGGACTTCCTGTGCTGTAATGAGGAAAGGTGCAGTGTCAGTATCCCTTTTAGTAGTATTTAAATTGAAAAGGTAATTTGTGATCATCTTAAATTACAAAATGGTTTGTGTGACAATTATATATGTTCTATTATTTATTTATTTTTTAAGATTTTTTTTTTATTATTAAAGTGGAGTTACCCTTTCAGTTTGTGTAACAAACCACCTTGGTCATGCCCTCTGATCAAAGTGATCTCTCATACATACAAGCATTTTCTTTACGTAGTAGGACTGACATAATTTCCTCACCCTCAGAGAAGCATTTGGAGCTCTAAGAACATGAAAGTCTGTTCATCGGTCACAGAGACCTGAGGTCTGCTAAAGGGAGCAACTGTTACCTTTGACAAAAAAAGGATCACTACTTTATGAAATAAATTGATGTTTTCTCTGAACTACCGCCCAGCACAGTACTGTAGAGAGAGGCAGAAATAGAAAGAAAGATACATGTTGGGGCTTGTAGTTCCACAAAAAGGACTCCTCCCTCCCTTTAGCTATATTTGTTATTAGATTTAGTTATACACTGTATATTACCCAATAGCCACAAAGGACATAAATCCACTTTGTGTGCATCTAATATCTTTGCAAACCCCGATATTTTCTTTAAAAAAGTAGTGATGACATCATCACTCTGCTGCACATAGCCCGTGCAGAAAGCAGAGCTGTAGGAGGAACCCAGCAGGCCCCAGGAAACTACAGGAGGGGGCGGAGACAAGACCAGTCACGCTGCACAAGGGGAGAGAACAGCAGTGAGCGGTCTTTATTACAGGAAGCTCCGAGTATCACACTGGATTACTGCACAGATCTGGAAGAAATACACAAAGCTCACCGAGATTCCAGGAAGAATACATGTGACTTTTGTTTGAGGACAATATTTGGTTATCCGGGAGATTACGCTTTAAACCAGCCTTGGTTGCATTTGTTGTAATGTTAAACATTTTTCATGTTCCAAAACAGTTTACAAACTCGACCATTACACATTCCCTTCTGGTTTGATTTTAACTTGTTAAAGATTTCTTTTTTTTCTTTATACAAAAACTGTTTGCAATTGGATTTATTTGACATAGATAAAATCTGCCCACATGTTGGTCGCATTATGGCTGCATTGGATTTACAAGAAATTTTTGCAGATATGAAGCGAGATATACCGTAACTTTCTTTAAGTTATGACATCATTGTTTGTGTGCTGAGCTAATACAGATTTCCATATATCTTTAAAGGAAAACTACATCAGTGAAATGCGGCACAAAGCTTTGCCATGCGCTGCCACAGTTAAATTAATGTTTTTTTACAAAAGAAAAAATCATGCAGTGCGATGCGTTCTAACAACGCATTGCAGCGCATGTGTCCGGCGTACACCACTATATGGTGCACGTGTATGGTATGTGTTTGGGGGGGGGAAGGGGGTTTGTGCTTTTTTAAAATGTTTTATTTACACATTTTTCATTTATTTTTTAATTATTATTTATTATTAATTTACTGTTGGGGGGGCTTCGGGGAAATATTAGGGGTCTAAACAGACCCCTGACATTTCCCTTTTGAAATAGAAAAAGACATTGAGGACACAGAGGGGTCTATTCACGAAGCTGCCGAAGGATATAGGAAACTATTGGGCGGAGCTAACTGTCACTGCTAGCTCTGCACAATCGTTTTCTATTAACTTTTTTTTAACTTTATTCACTCTTTTTCTGTTCTGCTCGGTCCCTCTGAGGGACCGAGCAGAACAGCCGAATGCCGCTCAGCGGCATTCGGCTATTCACTCACTGCTGTTCGGCATCTTTAAGAATAGGCTGAACAGCAGTGAGTAGCCTGCCGGAGGTTCGGCTCAGCCGATCCAGATGTTTGATCGGCTGAGTCGAACTCCTTATGCACTTCGGGTCGGCCAAACATGCTGAGCATGTTCGGCCGACCCGAAGCCACTCGAAGCCAGCCGATGTACGGCTGAAATCAGCCGTACCAGCCTGAAGTGAATAGCTGAACAGTGTTCGGCTCACTTCACTTCAGATCGGTCATTCACTTGGCTGCCCTCGGCAGCATGGTGAATAGACCCCAGAGTGTCTTTTCTGCAGCCTCAGCACTCAGTGAATGGCAAGCATTCAGTACAGAGGCTTCCCATTCATTCACTGCTGATAGTAAGATATTTACTATCAAGCAGATTCTCAATGGGGAGGAGCCTCTGTACTGAATGCTTCTCCCCATTGAGGAAATCATGAATGAACAGGAGGTGATGTAAATCACAGCCTGTTCATTCATCACTGGGGACACATAGTACTATGTGTCCCCAGTTATTTACAAACACTGAAGTGATCAGACGATCGCTCCAGTGTTTGTGCTGCACATGGAGGACCGGTAAATATCAATGATACTCACCGATCCCCTGCTCGGCCACGCATACAGCCGCTGTCATCCTGAAACTGACAGGAGGACAGCGGCTCCGCTCTCCTCCCCGCCTGCTGCTCAATCACGAAGTCAGCAGTCGCCAACCGGTGGCAGGGTCAAGGAAAAAAAACATTTTGGTGGTCCCCGGGCTCCTCTGATGCCGTGCAGGCTGGGCTGTCATTGAATGGGCACGGAGGTTCCGGGGCTGCCTCTCACTGACTCAAACAGCGGCTGTCACAAGGAATGCGCGGCTCTCAGTACAGTGCGGGCTCTGCAGGAGGCGGGGCATCTCGTCAGTACCCGGACTGAGCAGGCTGTGGAACATGGA